>NC_092199.1:7500-287500 GCF_043641665.1 Enoplosus armatus | reverse complement strand
GTGCTGACGACAAAATACAGTCGTGTTCAAGACAGAAATATAAAAACAGAGAAGAACTGAAGACTGAAGAAGACAGTTGATGAGTCTGGAGTCAGACCACCTCGAGCCTCCAGAGCAGCTTCAGTCTGTGGAACTCTACTAGAGGGACGAACAGCACTCCTCCACAAGATAGTCCCTCATTTATATGTAGCACCTTTATTTAATCAAGTCATCTCACTGAGATCAAGATCTGTTTAGCAAGAGAGACCAGCAGATCCAGGTCCAGCATAGAGAAAGAAAAACAAACAGCCTGACCTCACAAAAGGACATCCAGCCTCAGAAGTCACCACACAGATGTGGTCTCATGGAGAGCTTTGTCTCACACAGTGGGTTGAGATGTTGTGACTTTGAAGGCCGAGGCATTTGATTCATTTTCATACTCAAAGCATCCAGTGAGTCCAGCTGCATTTTATTCAGGTTAAACTTTTGTTTGTCCCGTCTGTACTTTCCAACGTCCTCCTGGTAGTTCCTGGTGAAATGGAGATCATGATTGTCCTTGAGTTTTGATACGGACCCAATACTTTCTGAGCGTCTGATACTTATTAGTGTGATCAAGTTTCTAGTGTGAAACAGTTTTTAGTTTACTTCAGATCGTTTCTGGTTCTCAAGAAAGAACTGTAATCATGTACAAACTGGCTCAGGACCAAGGAGGGACTTCAAACAGGACTCATGTATCAAAACTCAAATCAAACAAAGGAGAGTGCAGATCAGCAGTGAGAGCAGAGCGGGTGTGTTGTTAATGTGCTGTACGAAGGGAGAGATCATGTGGACACATGGGCCAGCCTTCAGGGTCTTCAGAGCCTTCAGGGCCCAGGTGAGCCTGATCAGCTGACGACCCTCCCATCTCAGCAAATTAATTCTCAAGATTGAACTGGGATTGTTTCTTCTGTCCCAGTGTGTAGTTTTAGTTTTAATAACAAACATTTTCTATTGTGCACCAGATCTGGACGGTCTCCAGTGAATGCTTGATGCAAGTTTCTGAAGTGCCCCAGATAATTTAGCACTCTATAATCTCTAGTGCACCTGTGAGAGTAGAAGTTTCTGCTCCAGAAGGTTTGTAGTGAACAAAACATTGGGTTCAGTTTCATCTTTCGTTCTGGTTTTCATTGTGGTCCAGAGGGTAGCTGGTCTACAGAAAGAGGACCTTGATCAGCTGCTCTGAAGACTGACAGTGTTCATTAGTGACAGAGCTCTCAGTCAAAGTGGTAACATGAATAACTGCAGTCAGATGTGTTGAACCACATTCAGCCTACATGTGAAGACAAACAGACGTGTGATGAAATATTAACGCGTCATTCGAGCTGCTGTCAAACACGTCAGATCAGAACGAAGCTGCAGTCACTTTAACATCACAATATACTGTTACTGACACACTGTGATGCATTATTAACACATGTCACACACACACACACACACACACACACACACGCACACACACACTGCAGGCTTTCAGAAACACTCCATAATAATTTATCTTGAATAAAATATTGATCTGCTTTTAATATTTATTCTGGCTTTTAGGCGCCTGCCTCTCTGCCTGCCCAGCTGGAACACACACACACACACACACACGCACGCACGCACGCACGCACACACACACACACACACACACATTTTATTTTAAAATTTAAAAAAATGACAAAATGAAAATGTTCATCCCAAAGCTTTTTAACTTTTAACTCAAACTGACAACAAAAAGTGCTAAAAGGCTCCAGTGCACACGTGAATCTGTGTGTGTGTGTGTGTGTGTGTGCTGTAATGCTGTACATCATTCATCTGATGGTTTAAATGGATGACAGAGTGAAAACTAACCCTCCTCTGTGTTCATCTTTATTTCATTAAAGACATCACTTCTGGTTTTGACTTGATGTCTTTAATTAAATAAATATGAACGTTGACATTTTTTCACAGATTAACATTTAGAAAATAGATTTTCCATCTAAATGTATGAGTTTTATGAATATTTCAGTGCTGATTTAGACATTGGTCATCGTCTGGGATTTGTTTATTTAAATATTACAAAAGTGTAAATTTGTCGTTTGCGTCTCTTAAGAGCTTCTTTAAAGCTCAGTGACACGTTTCTTATTGGACTTCCTGTTCAGTCAAATATGAACAGTGAATATCTGAGTGTTTATAGTGTTTAGAGTGCAGAGACACTGAAGATATCAAGTTCAAAAGTCGCTGAATCTTCGCTGACCTGGTTCATTTAACTTTGGACTTTTCAACTCTATTGTAGTTGACTATTTGCTTCTGTTAGAACCACAGAGGAGCTGCAACTGAGACTCACATTGCTTCCAATAAATTCACGCTTTATAGATGATCAAAACCTCTGATTTATAACAGAGTTCTTTACAGCTCACCATTTCCAAGCTTCTAAAGGTTCCTATGAATAATGAAGGAGCTACAGACAGACAGACAGACAGACAGTCAGACAGGAACAGGATCAGGATCAGGAACCAGATCAGACTGATTTGGTGGGTTTGGAGTTTCTGCCTTTTGTGGCTCCATATATACATAAAGTGACATAAAGGATCTGTCTTGAATCTTGCTGGTGTCATTTCATATATCATAGTATGTTTTACCTGTGACATACAGGAGACCAGAGTTCAGGTCCTGTAACAGACCTGCAATTAATGATCCCCTTTATATGAACAGTAACCACGATCTGTACCCAACACCAACCAGACTGTAGTTACCATATGCAGATATTTTAGGAAGAAAGACTTCAAAACGTCTTTAGCCGTTTTGTAGAATTGTCCAAAATGATCATCCTTGTCTGAGGACAGAGTTTACTTTGAACCAATAAACAACAAAATTCACTGACATCACTGGGTAGCAGTTCTCTGTCTGAAGGCAGAACACTGAAGAACAATGGGGCCAGCACGGGAAGTATGATGACGCTTTGATGTATTAAGTTGTGTATGTTGGTGCTTAATGTGTTTGACTTTGGATCCAGAAACTCAGAAGTTCATGATCTTAAAATGTAACTTGAACTTGATGTTGGCTTGTTTGAAATATTTAAACATGAAGATCTTCCCCAAACATTCACCAGTTGTTTTAACTGCCTGAACCAAACCACTGCAGCTGCAACATGCTAATAGGTAGTAACACCTGATCCAGTATCAGTGCTCTTTCTCTCAGGTGGGTTGGGTCAGTGGGCGTGGCTTCACACCTGTTCTGCTCCCTGTTAATGATGATAAATTAAACATCAGAATTAGTTATTTTTCCTACCTCAGGTAACATTTATCCGCCCCTGCCAACAATCCACCCAGCAACCAATGATATCATCAACCTGGCATTTAACTGGCCACATAACTCACCATCACGATGACACGCCTGTAGACTGTAATATGCAGAGCAGAAGAAGAAGATACTGGTCGGTAATTATGGAGGCGTACATGTGTGAGTGTGTGTGTGTGTGTGTGTGTGTTAACCACAGGGGGATAGCTCAGTTCCTTGTTAACCAGCTTGTGAAAAGGTTTCCTGAATCAGTTAATAAGCTAAAAGGTATTTTCAAACCAACCTCTTCACAAAATGTCACAGAGAGAAGAAGAAGACAAAAAAGAAAATGAACTCAAATTAAAATGAAACTAAATGAAGAAGGTACTGCAGTGCATGTTGGTTATAGAAAAGGGAAACAGGACCTTTTGCAGACAGTAATAATAACACTGAATAAAATCACAATCATAACAACTTGAACAAACAAACTAACAGATGAGTACTTAAACTAAATAAGTTAGTGGGGAGACAGTTGGCAGCTCAAAAGGACATGCCGCATCCGGAGAAAGGATGGGTTAGCAACCCAGTCAGAATCTTCCCTGAGGAAACTAAACTAACCACAAACGGAACCTCCAGGAGCACCTAAGAGGGGGTAGACACACAAGCAGGTGGACCATCTGGAGACGCCCCAACGAGCCCAGAACCTACAAAGCATCAGGAAATCCTGCCCCAAACAGATCTGTATTGTGGGGTTAAGTGGCCTCAGCCTGCCAGAGCTAGGCATGAGTCCAGTTCATGTAGGAAAGGTTGATATCATCGAGGCGGCAACCAAAAGAAAAGTGGAAATGAAGCCCAAGACAGTGATGGAGGTCTATGTAAACTTTTCCATCCTAGTGGAGCAGCCAAACCCCCCAACACTATAAACCATTGAGCAGTCAAGATTCATCAGCTGCTGCAAGAGCTCTGACCACATCACCTCTACTTCAGAACACCTTGAGTGACCCAGTTAGGGAGCAGGAACTGGGGATGTTCGCTAGGGGTAGCCCTGGTGAAACAATCCCATCTCTCTGTCAAGTTTGGTATGAGGGATCCCAGCTGGGAGGAGGTGAAGCAGCAGGGGCAGGCTCTGCCCTGGGCCCCAGTGGTGTGCACCATAAAGACAAGTACAAACACTGCCAATCTACGTGGGAGAGTGAGCAGGTGTGGTAGTGATCATGATCTGACATAAGGGGGCAGAACTTCAACAAAATTCATGATCCAGACTGTCTACGATGTGCTTCAAGCACATCAGAGAGAGGAGAACCATCAGAACCACATCGAAGAACAAGAGGTAAACCATTGGGACCACATCAGAGACCAAGAGGAAAACTATCAGAACCACATCGAAGACAAAGAGAAGAACCACAGGGATGAAAGAGGAGAACCACCAGGATCACATCCGAAACCAAGAGGAGAACCATCAGGACCACATCAGAGACAAGGAGGAGTACGATTGGGACCACATCCTCTCTCACCTCCTCCTCCTCCTCCTCTTCCTCCTCCTACTCCTCCTCCTCTCACCTCCTGACATATGATTACACTGGTACTGATGGTGTTGCCATGGTGATGATTAACACTAATCACTAGAGGATTGTTGTCACTATGGCAACAGCAGGAGCAGCAGAGGTTGTGGTTATGGGATGGGATGGAGGGGGAGGCCCATTTAAAGACATTGGTCACTAGGGAGAGGGGGAGGGGGTGAGGAGGAGGTGTTTAATATTCAGAGAATTAGAGCTGCAGCAGGAAATGAGAATGATGAAGAGAAGAAGGAGGTGTCTGATGCTGTTTATCTGGATTTTATTGTTGTTGTTTGTTACAGTTTTCTGAAGGTTTCACATCAACAAAACAAACATGATTTAAAATACGGAATGAAAACTCATTATTAATCTTTGGACTCTGTAAAGTGTAATTTTCTTCTATCTTCTCAAACAGATGCAGAATCAGTTTTCAATGGAAAGTTTAGTGAAGTTTGGTGACGTCAGCTTCTGTCAGAAGTTAAGCAGACAAACGTTTAACAAACCAACCAACTCATCTTCATCACTGAAGTGTTATACACTATTTTATGAAAACACCTCAGATAAAACATAAATCGCACATTTTTCTTCTATACCTAACATTATAAAGAGTTGGTCTTGACTTGCTCTATTTGTAAAGTGTCTTCGCCTCATTGTGATGCACCGAGTTATAATGGGCTCCTTACTGACAATTTATTATTATTTATTATTATAATCTTCAAAAATAAACAGATGTAGGATAATTGTTTGATATATCAAGTGTGTACATAAACAATGTACCAGTATATAATCCCCCCGGGGATCAATAAAGTATTTCTGATTCTGATAAAGGATATATATATGTTCAGTATATGTGTATTTCTATATATTTGTACACATAAGAACACTTCATCAAACCAAACAGCAACAAAAAGAGAAGATTTATTACCTGAAAACAACAACACGTCTGTTTCTGTTAAAAAAGTGAAGATGAATTTTCTCGACAGCATCACACACACACACTCTGTGTATCAGTATGATAATTGACTGAGCTGTAAGTGTCTCACACACACAAATAAGACAAGGTCATGACCTCAAAGTCTCACATCACAGCTTCGTCCCACCGGACGCCTCCGACACACACTTCACACCTGTGTGTGTGTGTGTGTGTGTGTGTGTGTGTGATATTTTAATAGCAGTGAGGCTGCTGGTAATTACAGTCGGATTGTGTCTTCAGCAGGAGAGAGAATATGAATATGACTCCACACACGCAGACTGTCTGAGTGTGTGAGTGTGCGTGGTTTGACCTTTGACCTCCTCACCAGCCTCTAGTGTTGACGCTGGTACAGCTATTAAAGCAGCAGTCTGTCATGTCATGTGACACTGTTAGTTGACACCGCAGTGTTTAATTTGGCGGTAAAAGCTCTTCAGTCTCTGGTTGGACCCTCAGGAGCAGTTTGGGGTTCAGAGTCTTCATTTTGGACTCTTCAGCATGTGGACAGGAGGAGCCGATCCACCGACCCTGTGATCAGTGCTGGACCTGCAGAGACACATCCACCTACATGTGACATTATTATAGTTAACACACCTTTCGATGCGACTTAGACACATCACCAGTGATGTTACCTGGAGCCATCGCCTTGATCCACAGCCATCCTGTCGCCTTCTCTGAGGCATATGAGATTTCTCCTAAAGGCTCTCCTGCTGTGCAGTTTCGTAATCCCAAGGAGCTTGAGGCCTGCAAAGCCTCTGCACCCGACCTCGATGGGCTCACACCAGGTCCTCCATCTCCTGCTTCGGCAGTCGCCTGCCAGCCCCTCATACTTGGCTTTACTTGATTTATCAGTTTGACCTGCTGCTCTTAATAAGAAGCTTCTTACGTTCAGTAACGTTGTCTGTTAGTAAAGTTCTCTGATGATTTATAATTAACTAAATTCATCTACAGGAAGCAGCTGAAAGCACACTGACATTTATAACAAGATAAGCTAACATTACTTTCAGTCGGCCATGCGCCGACCATGCATGCAGCCTGTTACAGTTGCTCCTGTTTGTTTTCTTCTTTCTCTTACTTTTTCTCCTTATTTCTTTATTTAACTCAGAACTTTTTTAAGTACTGACTTTTGAAGTTGTGCCCTCTTCAAACATGCTGGTGGAGAGAGTTCTGGTACTTTTTTTCACTCTGGAATTACTTTCATTCAAACATTGGACAGTCGCGCAGCAACTTCTGGGCTGCTTTGTTTACTACAGAGATCAGCTGATCGCTCTGAAGCCGGCCGGCTTGGAGACCAGATCATCGGAGATCCCCGCTGAAATCTGGAGAAAAACACGCAGAGGGGGAACGAAGCGATGAGGGAAGAGAGTTGGGTCGAGACAGCAGAGGCTTATGGAGAAAAGGAGATATAAGCAGTGTCTCCCCTCTCTCATCATGGGCAATATGAGATCACTGGCAAACAAGATGGACGAGCTGATGGTGCTGGCCAGGAGTCAGAGGGAGTACCGGGAGTGTAGTTTAATGTGCTTTACGGAGACATGGCTGCACCAGGACATTCCCGACGACAACGTCCCCATCGACGGCTTTCAGACCGTCCGGGCCGACAGGGATTGCACCGGGAGCGGTAAGCGCAAAGGAGGGGGGCTTGCCGTTCTCGTTAACAACCGGTGCTGCAATCCTTCCCACATCACCATCAAGGATTGTGTCTGTTACCCGGACATTGAACTGTTGGCTGTTGGACTAAGGCTGTATTATTTGCCCAGGGAATTCTCACATGCCATTGTTGTGACTGTTTACATCCCCCCTCTGCCAACCCGAAGTCGGCGTGTGACGTCATTCACTCCGCCATAGCCCGTTTACAGACTCAACACCCGAATGCATTCATTGCTATTTCGGGTGACTTCAATCACGTCACCATGGCTAAGACACTTCCCACCTTCACACAGTATGGGAGCTGTCCCACTAGAGAGGAGAGGACCCTGGACTTGCTGTATGCTAACGTTAAGGATGCATACAGCTCCTCTCCCCTTCCCCCTCTGGGTAGGTCAGACCACAACCTAGTGCACCTCAACCCCTGTGATGTGCCTCTAGTCAAGAGCCAGCCTGCAACCATAAGGACAGTGAGGAGATGGTCGGAGGAGGCTTATGAAACACTTCAGGGATGTTTTGAGGTGACTGACTGGCAGGCGCTCTGTGAGCCGCGTGGAGAGGACATTGATGGGCTCACAGAGTGCATCACGGACTACATCAACTTCTGTGTGGACTCCACTGTCCCAGCAAGGACTGTCCATTGTTATTCTAACAACAAGCCATGGGTGACAAAGGACATCAAGGCCATACTGAACAAAAAGAAGAGGGCCTTCAGAGCTGGCAACAGGGAGGAGGTGAGAACTATCCAGGGGGAACTGAAGGTGAAGATCAGGGAGGCTAAGGAGAAGTACAGGAGGAAGCTGGAGTGGAAACTCCAGCAGAACAACACAAGAGAGGTCTGGAGTGGAATGAGGACCATCACGGGTTACAGGCCGACCAACAACAGAGGAGCTGAAGGCAGTGTGGACCGGGCCAACGAACTGAAGATTTGACTCTGTGGGCCCTGCTCACCCCCCCCCGTGACTCTTCTGCTGTCTGCCTCCAACCTTCACCTATTCCACTCCCACCTCCCCCTCCTGCTCCTCACAGCCCCCCACCCCCCTGTGAGAGCTTTCCTCACACCTCGTTCCCCAGTCCCCAGGCTGACAGCACTCTTCAACCTGACGACACCACCCCTCCCCCACCATCTCTACAGTGTGCTTCACTGCTGACCATGTTAGGAGACAGCTGATGAGACTCCACTCCAGCAAGGCTGCAGGCCCTGATGGTGTCAGCCCCAGGGTGCTTAAAGCCTGTGCTCCCCAGCTATGTGGAGTACTTCACCATGTCTTCAACATGAGCCTGAGTCTTCAGAGGGTCCCTGTGCTGTGGAAGACGTCCTGCCTCGTTCCTGTGCCCAAGACGCTGCGTCCCGGTGGCTCCAAGGACTACAGACCCGTGGCCTGACCTCCCACATCATGAAGACCCTGGAGAGACTCGTCCTGGAGCAGCTCCGGCCCTTGGTCAAGCCACACTTGGACCCCCTTCAGTTTGCCTACCAGCCCCGACTTGGAGTGGAGGATGCCATCATCTATCTCAACCGCGTCTACGCCCACCTGGATAAGCCAGCGAGCACTGTGAGAGTCATGTTTTTTGACTTCTCCAGTGCGTTCAACACCATCCGTCCGGCTCTACTGGGTGAGAAGCTGACGGAGATGCAGGTGGATGCCCCCCTCGTGTCCTGGATTGTCAACTACCTGACTGGCAGACCACAGTATGTGCGCTTACTCAGCAATAGTTGGATGTATCAGCAAGGGTGATGAGGAGGAGTAAAGGGCTGCTGTGGACAACTTTGTCACATGGTGCGAGCAGAACCACCTGCAGCTCAACGTGACAAAGACAAAGGAACTGACTGTTGATCTGAGGAGGACCAAGGCGCCGATGACCCCTGTTTCCACCCAGGGGGTCAGTGTGGACATTGTAGAGGATTACAAGTACCTGGGAGTCCACATAGACAATAAACTGGACTGGGTAAAGAACACCAATGCCCTCTACAAGAAGGGCCAGAGCCGTCTCTATTTTCTGAGGTGGCTGAGGTCCTTCAACATCTGCCGGACTATGCTGAGGATGTTTTATGAGTCTGTGGTGGCCAGTGCTATCCTCTATGCTGTTGCATGCTGGGGCAGCAGGCTGAGGGTGGCGGACTCCAACAGACTAAACAAACTGATCCGCAAGGCCAGTGACGTTGTGGGGGTGGAGCTGGACTCTCTGACAGTGGTGTCAGAGAGGAGGATGCTGTCCAAGCTGTGGGGCATCTTGGACAATGTTTCACATCCTCTCCATGACGTACTGGTCGGACACAAGAGCAGCTTCAGTGGGAGACTCATTCCTCCCAAATGTACAAGAGAGCGCCACAGGAAATCATTCCTGCCTGTGGCCATCAAACTGTTTAACTCCTCCCTCTGAGTGTCAGACACTCAGGAAGAGACTGGAAATCTGGATCTACTTCACCTGTTTACATACTACCTCACTATTTATTCTTAAATGTTTCAGTGCAACACATATGTAGTCATACACTTCAGTGCAATACATACATCCATATATATATGTATACACATACATATACATTGTTATTGTATATATTTTTTACTTTATTTTTCACTTAAATACTGTAAATGTGTATATTTTTTATTTTCTATTTCTTATTTTCTATTTTGTACATACTTTTACTTCTAAATTATGCCACTTTTTACTCTTGAATTGGAGCACCGGTACTTAACAATTACCCCCCGGGGATCAATAAAGTATTTCTGATTCTGATTCTGATTCTGATTTCATGTTGCCATCAGAAGGAACGAGTCAGTTCAGGATGTCAACAGTCAAACATCTGAATCTTCCTCCAGATGTTCACTAAAGACAAATCAACATGTTGTCCCACGTTTAGCTTCTCCTCTCCTGATAAACAGACAATGAAGAGTGTTTTAGTGGAGTAGCTTCTGATGATCCGTTGCTCTGCAATGGAGACTCCAGCTAGCTGTGATAATGCTAATGCTAATGCTAGGTGAGCAGGAACAACAGAGAGAGTGGCTCAGAGTTTATAAAGAGAGCTCTATTTACTGAAAATACTGCAGAGTCACATGTACACGATAACTGTAACCATGGTAACGGTACACAACAAAGATGGCGACACCTGTAACCATGGTAACCTCAGAAGACATGAAAGTATATGAAAATAAAACTGTTAAAAAGTTTTTAGTTATTGGGATTAAAACTAATTACATTTTCGTCAATAAAATTAAAACAAAGTCAGGAGTCAAGACCTGAACCTGACTGAGCCTGTGCAGAGAAACCACAACATCATGGATCCCAATTCAAGGAAATAACACATAACTGTGTGTGTGTGTGTGTTAGCAGGTAGTGTGAGCTGTTGAAGGAAATAACTGCAGAGAAAGAGTCGTCCATCTCTGAATACTGATGATATTCAACTGTCTGCTCCAACTCCCCTGACACACACACACACACACACACACACACACGCACGCACACACACACAGACACACACACTCACAAAGACACACACAGACACACACACACTCTCCCTCAAAGATGATTGGTATTCCTGTCAGCAGGGAATGATGGTGGAGACTGACAGTCATCCATTTACATCTCTGTCTGTCTGTCTGTCGACCTGTCTGACAGTCAGACAGGTCGACAGACAGACAGACAGGACTGTGTTCAACACACAGACAGACAGGTAAAGGAGTGTGAGGTTGTTTTGATTGACAGGTTGACGTCCAGTCAGCTGTCAGGATCTTTGGTGGAGACGAGGTGATGAGGGCCAGATAATGGAAACTGCTCCACACACACAAACACACGCACACACACACACACACACACACACACACACACACACATACACACACACACACACACACACTGTTACGGACAAATCAGACTTCTTCATGACAGACTTTAAGTGTTTCATGGGAACACTGAAGCAGAAACCTGTGATGAAGTCAAAGTGTCAGTGTGATACAGTTTAGAGCGACCTGCTCCTTTAAATGTGCTCAGCCTGCAGCGCTTCATTAACACAGCGGATTAAACACAGACAGGTAGACAGATAGTGCCAGAGCTGGAGGGGAGACAGCAGAGTTCATCATGTTAAGACAAATCATTTAAATCAAACTGTGGACAAACTGTTGTCACAGTCAGCAGAGACCTGCGGCCCGATGTCGGCCCGCTGCCGGCAGTTGTGACACCGGCTCTGCTCTGTTCATCAGGACTTAAAGCTGCGGTAGGAAATATTATTTCTTAGTCTTAGGCAGTGACTTCATTCAGGATCCTAGTGGCCTGAGGGTAGAATCTCTTCCTGAGCCTCTCAGTGCTGGCTTGGTGTATCCGGTACCTTCTTCCAGACTGTTATGGGGATGGTTGGGATCCTTAATAATTCTCATTATTCCTGCAGTGCCTGGTGTAAATATATTTTAGGCAGTGTAGAGCAATGCCTACTGTACGTTCAGCTGAATGAACCTCAGTATTTGAGGAGATACCCAGATTTTCTACAACTGTCTGAGGTGAAAGAGTATCGTCTTTTCTCACCACTGAGTCAGTATGCAGCTCAGGTCCTCAGTGATGTGGACACCAAGGTTCTTGAAGCGGCCCACCCTCTCTACAGAGGACCTGTTGCTTCCCTTATTCTTCCCAAAGTCCACAATCAGCTCCTTAGTCCTGCTGACATTCAGGAGGTTCTTGTCCTAACACCAGCAGGTCAGGCCCTCTACTTCCTTCAGGTTTCCTTGTCATTGTTACCTGTGATCAGGTCCACCACAGCTGTGTCATCAGCAGACCTGACGATGGTGTTGGAGTTGAAAGTGGCTACACAGTCCTGTGTGTACAGGGAGTACAGCAGGGGCCTCAAAACACAGCCCTGGGGTGCCCCGAAGTTCAGGATGAGGGTGGAAGAGGTGTGTCTGCCCACCCCCAACCCTTACTCCCAACCCTTGCTCCGAATCCTAACCCCCAACCCTGACCCCCAACCCTAACCACCAACCCTTACACCCAACCCTAACCCCCAACCCTAACGCAGCCCACGATTCTTACCATGTTTGAACCGACAAACAGCCGTTTGCAGGTCTGTCTGAAAGTGAGGACTGGCCAAAATGTCCTCAGTACCAAGGTCTAAAAATCAAGTTGGTTCTCACAAAGATAGCTGTACACACACACACACACACACACACACACACACTCTCAGTCCCAGCAGAGACTGTTCAATAACGGAAACATGCTAATTAATACTAAAACTGACACACACTTTATACCTCTCCCTCTCTCTCTCTCTTTATCTGTGCAGTATCTCAGTGCTCGCTTGCCCTCAGTCCTGCTAATTGCCTCGATGGCTGACATCGTTACACTGAAGTGTGTGTGTTGCTGTGTGTGTGTGTGTGTGTGTGTGTGTATGATGATGAAGTGAGTCTTCTCTTAATTAGCCTCCTCTCTCACCTCCTGCGGAGCTCTTTGATTAAACCAGTTTACATGTTAACACTGTGATCATCTGACACACACACACACACACACACATACTGAAACACACACGCACACACACACACACACACTGAAACACACTGAAACACACACACACGCACACACACTGAAACACATACACACACACTGAAACACACACACACACACACACACACACTGAAACACACAAACACACTGAAACACATACACACACTGAAACGCACGCACACACACACACACACACACACTGAAACACACACTATATGAACTCCATCACTACTTTCTGGTCCCCATCCACTGCAGTCCATGTGTGAAACATGCCTTGTACACTGTCCTTTACATGTATTTTGCTTGATCTACATCTGACTGAGGGTCGAGAACGTCGAGGAGGAACAAGAGAGAGATGACAAACATGGTTATGGACAATAATGATAAGAATGATACGCCTCCGAGTCATTCAAACATCCTCAACGACCTCACAGGTCTCAATAACTTCACAGACGAGAATGAGTTTAACCTGCCAGAAGAAAGAAGAAAAGGGACAAACATTGTGGTGCTAACATGATATGTGCTGCAATCAGAATGGTGTCCTCCGTCGCCAGGTCCTTCTAGCCGGACCACATTCTCACACTAGTCCGACTACACAACACCGTCACAGCAGAAGAGCAAATGGATGCAGAGCAGGCGAGACATTCAATGCATCTGCTCTCCAACACCTCCCAACCAGTCCTGAACCCCACTGAGGAGGATTTTCTGCATGGCGGTGGGAGGTGTACGATCTCCAGCCCTGTCAGGACACTCCTCATTCAGGCTGTGGAGGAGGCCTGCGACCACATTGATTCAGGAGGATTCTTCTAGAGAGGACACGGTCTGTGATGTGGACCAAGTGGTCTGGCCCGAGCCAGCAGGCTGAGAGATGATGTTCAGGGTTTTATTTTTAATTCATGTTTTCACTGTATTTAGGAACTATGTTCTGCTCTGATCTTCAGTGCAACCTTTGGACATGAATGAATGTATTGACTGATTTTACAGTGTTTAGTTACAGCCGCACAGAGACACACAAACAATCATTTCAGCATTATTAGTTTTACACGAAAACATATATTCTCGACTCAAGCTTCACTCACTCAGTTGTTCTGGAGCTTTCAACCATATCTCAGTTATGCTGACTTACAAGTTAAGTACTTTAATTTTGAGATGCGTTCAAAAGCTCCAGAACATGGTAAGAAATGTTTTCCAGCAACGTTTCTTTGCTGTTTATTATTATTATTTTTCAATTTCAGCCAATAAGAAAAGTGTTTTTAAATTTTGGCGTTTTGAGTTTGTGTCTGATGTGAATATGAACATGAACAGATGTAAACTGTTTAATGTTGTCTGTTTACAGCTGACTGACAGTCTGCCTGCATCATTAACACTGAGCGTTTAGCCTGTTACTGTGTGTGTGTAGCATGTTGCTAACAGCCGTTTGTGTGTTAATGTTATTGTTTACATCTGGCATCTCTGTGTAAATAAATGGGTTGCCGTGGCAGCCTGCTAATGAGGCTAATTAGAGG
This sequence comes from Enoplosus armatus, assembly GCF_043641665.1. Classification (NCBI taxonomy): domain Eukaryota; kingdom Metazoa; phylum Chordata; class Actinopteri; order Centrarchiformes; family Enoplosidae; genus Enoplosus; species Enoplosus armatus. Next base: position 273,077 of record NC_092199.1, on the reverse strand, counting down.
AATGCCGCCGCTGAGCCGCCCTCGTTAAGAGACAACAGCCGGAGGAAGCAATAACACATACACACCGACTACACACACACACACACACACACTGAAAAAACACACTGAAACACTCACACACACACACACACACACACACACATACTGAGAGCAGGTGTGTGCAGTGTGAAATAAAATAACTACATATCCGAAGTGTTAATCGCCCCACAATTTATTAGTTGATTATATTTTGATAATAACCTGAATTAACAAAGTAACTAAAGCTTGACAATAAATGTGCAGTAAAAAGTACAATATTTAGGAGTAGAAGCATCAAATCAGTAAATAGAAATACTCAAGTAAAGTGCAGTACTTGAATAAATGTACTTTTCCACTGAAGGGTTAAGTTATTTTAATTAAAAATGTTTCAGAAACAGAAAAGAACAGCGGCCATCTTGTCTTTGTCCTCAGACTCACAACTAATACACACACACACACACACACACACACACACACACACACTCATAGACTTCTCTAACTTGTGTGTGTGTGTGTGTGTGTGTGTGTGTGTGTGTGAAGAGCAGAAAATAGATGAGGAGAAAATAAGTGAGCAGTGTGTGTGAAACCAAAAAAAGTGTGACTGACGACCTTTTTCACAGCTCGACTCAGTGGGTGCTAAAGCTAACAGGTGCTAATGAACACACACACACACACACACACACACACAGTGATGTCGGGGTGAAACAGTGTATGTGTGGAAACGTTCCTCTTAAAGATCCATTAGCATCAGATTATTAATGGATTTTGAACGTTATTGGTGGATTCATTAATGAGATGACATCAGCGATGATGAGCTGCTGCAGCTGTCACACCTCCACATGCTGTCTGTCGTCACGGAGACGGGAGCCTGATTGGACAACGGACGGTGATTAATGGAGGTTAATGAGAGTGAGAGGACTGTCTTTATCTTTAATATCTTCATGTTCACTATTCGTAACATTTTCATGTCTGACTGATTGATTGATTGATATGATTGTAATTCTCTGTGAAGCACTTTGGTCGACATAATAATAATAATAATAATAATAATAATAATAATATTTTTGGTTGTTCTTACTGCACAGAAAAGACTAAATGAAAATAAAATGATAAAATAAACAAACTAATAACTAATATCAAAGAAACAGATCAATAACAGTTCTGATCAATAACTGCAGTGAAAAACTGTTTAACACATCTGTAACATCTGAGACACAGCCGCTGTGTTTGTGTGTGTGTGTGTCTGTGTGTATGTGTGTGTGCGTGGGTCTGTGTTTGTGTGTGTCTGTGTGTGTGTGTGTGTGTGGGTCTGTCTCTTTGTGTGTGTGTGTGTGTGTGTGTGGGTCTGTGTCTTTGTGTGTGTCTGTGTCTGTGTGTGTCTGTGTGTGTGTGTGTGTGTGTGTGTCTGTGTGTGTGTGCGTGGGTCTGTGTTTGTGTGTGTGTGTGTGTGTGGGTCTGTGTCTTTGTGTGGGTCTGTGTCTGTGTCTGTCTGTGTGTGTGTGTGGGTCTGTGTTTGTGTGTGTGTGTGTGTGGGTCTGTGTTTGTGTGTGTGTGTGTGTCTGTGTGTGTGTGTGTGGGTCTGTGTTTGTGTGTGTGTGTGTGTGTGGGTCTGTGTCTTTGTGTGGGTCTGTGTCTGTGTCTGTGTCTGTGTGTGTCTGTGTGTGTGTGTGTGTCTGTGTGTGTGCGTGGGTCTGTGTTTGTGTGTGTGTGGGTCTGTGTTTGTGTGTGTGTGGGTCTGTGTTTGTGTGTGTGTGTGTGTGGGTCTGTGTCTGTGTCTGTGTGTGTCTGTGTGTGTGTGTCTGTGTGTGTGCGTGGGTCTGTGTTTGTGTGTGTGTGGGTCTGTGTTTGTGTGTGTGTGTGTGTGGGTCTGTGTCTTTGTGTGTGTGTGTGTGTGTGTGTGGATAACCCTCACTGACATGTTAACAAGCTTCTCTTTGTTCAGCGCAAAATCTCTCAGATCAGATAACACACACACACACACACACACACACTCACACACATTGACACTGTGACTCTGCTGGTTAACAGAGAGAGAGAGAGACCTTCCCGCTGGCTCACTGTGTGTTTATTCACGATTAATGACAGAGAGTAACTACAGTACTGAGGTAACAGTAAGTAAGTAGTATATGTAGTACAGATATTACATATAGTACAGATAGTATATGTAGCACAGTTAGCAGTAGAGGTGTACAGACGTCATTATCTGTCTCTGTATTCATACAGAAGACAGGAAGTGGGCATGTTTAGTTACGTTACACGACCAAACATCACGTCCACTATCGTCATTCTGTACTTCATCTCTCTCTTTCTGAATAACATCGAGTAACTTCAGAAGTAGAAGATAAAAGAAATATCTGCGTCCATCACATTATGTAACGTGTTGCTACAGGTTAGCTCTGTCTGCACAGACGTCTTCTGTACCTGATGAACTACTGCAAAGCTCTGCCCCGCTGTCTCTCACATCCAATCAAAGTGCCCCAAACAGTTCATCACACCTGAGTCACATGTTGTATGTTTCTAACCATACACACATACACATCCACACACTGTTCCCTCTGATAACAGCAGGTTGAGTGTAATAGCCCTTTAATTGGCTCTGCTATCAGTTTGTCACATCTACAGCCTGCTGAGTGTGTGTGTGTTACAGTGTGTGTGTGTGTGTGTTTGTGTGTGTGTGTGTCAGGTTAAAATGAGGCCATCTATCATGCAGAGACGTTCATACTGGCTAACACTGCAGACACACACACAGTAACACACACACACACAGGGCCTGGAGGAAGCGGTGACCGCGGCGTCGCCGTGGCGATATGTGGAGGATGAGTGATGAAGCTTTCCAGTAGGAATCTCATTGTGTGGTTACACCTTCATTCCAGCTCTCTGTCGCCATAGTGACCGCCATCCATCACAACAGGAAGTCACATCAGCATCTGCTCAGGTGCCCAGGAGCAAGGCAGCGTGTCCCCGAACGACCTCTGACCCTGATAACATTATTACAGAACAAAGTGTCTGTCAACACTGAAACCACTCTTTCAAAACTCTTCATACAGTCTGTACCACCTACAAACTGTTCCTCTCACCTCCAGAACTCACTCAGACCTCCAGGACTCTTCATCCAGTCTGCACAAGTGGTGGGCGGATCGATCTAAAATATCGATGTATCGATACCAACGTTGGCATCGGTATTGATCAATACTTGCGTAATGAGATCGATACTTAAGTTTCAGTTTCTCTTCTCTACGTTCGGTACGCAACTCCCGTTACATCATAGTGGTTGTGCATGTGCAAACACCACTCTCACAGCCCAGGCTCAGTGAGCTAGACAAAAAGGGAGACCACACAAGATTTAAAGTAATTTAAACAATGTTTTAATTGAAAGGAAGACAAAGGCAAAGGTAATAAACTAATCTGTAGTCTGCAAGTCAGTGGTGAATGCAATGCTGAATGTATGTGTACTGTTGTAAAGGCAAAACCAAGGGTAAACCAAACCAAAAGACCAACTGATGATGGTAGGAGAGAGTCTAAAAAACCTAGGCCCAGCATGCCCAGGTGAAAGACAAATTGGATGGCTCCGCCCATCTTTACCTGCAAAAAGAGAACACAAAACAGCAGTAGGAGCACTGACATAGTCAGAGGTCATCACACTTCGCTCATGCTCACTCTGCCCCTCCCCCTCATCCCCTGCTATACTGTGAGTGTTGCCAGCGTGCAGTCACGTCACTCAGCAGCGCACTGCTGGCTGCATGATGGCAGAGAAGAAGAGGAGCGACGTTTGGTGTTATTTTACAGCTGCAGACCAAAATACTGCAAGCTGTGATGTTTGCAGAAAACAAATAAGGTACTGTGGCAACACCACAAAAAGTATTGGTATCGGTATCGGCAATACTGGCCCTGTATTTACTTGGTATCAGATCGATACAAATTTTGCAGTATTGCCCACCCCTAGTCTGGGGGTCTAACTGTTCCTCTCACCTCCAGAAGTCACTCAGACCACCAGGACTCTTCATACAGTCTGCACCACCAACAAACTGTTCCTCTCACCTCCAGAAGTCACTCAGACCACCAGGACTCTTCATACAGTCTGCACCACCAACAAACTGTTCCTCTCACCTCCAGAACTCACCCAGACCACCAGGACTCTTCATACAGTCTACACCACCAAGAAACTGCTCCTTTCACCTCCAGAACTCTTCATCCAGATCAGATCACTGCTGCTCTGCCAGGTCTCCAGAGCTCAGTGAGTCCTTCAGAACAGGTCTTCTGACAGTCTGCTCTCTCAGCTTCATTTTCTCCCCGATCCTCAATCTGAAGACCAGGAAATGATGTTTGTTTTTGTTCAAGAGAGAATAAAATCCTGCAATGCAGCTTTTGGTCGCACCTCCTTACTCCTGGGAAACGCCAACGTGACCACAGCTGAACCTTTAACGTACTCCTAAAACTCACCATGCTGAGCCAACTGTTTACAGCTACAACACCTGTCACACCTGCACTCAGTTGACCAATCACTGCGCAGGGTTCTCTTTCAGAAAGTCACAAAAACAACTCCTGATTCTGTGAGTGGAGAGTCGGTTGGTAGACGTTATTAGACAACAAGCATTTTAGATTTCCCGGCATGCATTGGTCAGATCATCAGTGAACGCCCTGATCTCATTGTGCTGCCGTACACTTTCTGCTTATCACACGGGGACACACACAGCGTCCTCTTTCAACCACTGTACAAACACAAGCACACACATGAAGCACAGCTAAGATGTTTGTGTCTATTTTAGTCATCAAACAGCCTCGTTAGGGCCACGAGGCCCCCAGGGGCCCCTATCAGTTTTGACAGCTGTGTGAGTGTGTGTATGTGGCAGAACTCTTTCAGACTTACAGCCTCTTTCTTTCTCTTTCAGTCGAGTTTCTTCTGTTGCCTCAATTCGAAAAGTTTGAAAACTTTACAGACTGAATCTGAAACTGTGTGTGTGGTTGGAAACAGGAAGCTGATCAAACACTCGTATTGTTTCAGTTTCCTTTTCCCAGTTTGTTCTGGTTTCTACGACAACACACAACTCAGTGACATCAGTCTGGGATTATGTATGATGAACAGTTTGAAGCACTTTCACTGGATGTGAGAGGCAGAGGGGAGGAGCTAATATTACTATTAGTAACTTTAAATGTTTATTTCTGCAGCCCGACATCACAGATGTCTCAGAAGAAGACAGATGTAGGCTGAAAGCAAAAGACACTTTATTTATTATTATTATTTATTACGATATAATTTATCGTAACAAAGAACGTTGTGCATAAACATGACTGATGTCAGTTTTCACCTCACACCTGTGACATCACGTCCCTCCTCACATGACTGAACCTGCAGGATCCAGATTAAACATGCAGGCAAACTGTTTGCTCGTAACTCTTCAGATCAGCTGAAAGACATCAGAGTGTAAACAATCCCAATATTCATGTCTAACCTGGTGTCCTCGTCCTCCCTCAAACATACACAGCTTCAGTTTTCTTCTTCTTCTCTACAGTTTCACTATTTGCATAACAACTGGTACACAGAGGAAGGACCCACTTTTTTAAAAAGTAAAAACATAGTCTTTACTTGACAAAACAGGCAGGATTCGGAGATAATCCAGGAGGGAATAGGCAAAAGCCAAGGTCAAAATCCAAAACAGGTGATCAAAAACCAGGTAGACAGTTAACATGGAACACTAGCAAATCGCTGGACCGCTTGCACAAAGGACAAAGACGAACTGGCACAGAAGAAGAGGAGGACACAGGTTAAATACACACAGGTGAGAGACTAATGAGGGACAGGTGAACGTAATCAGGGCAGGGCAGGTGAAGTGAAGCGACTGAAACGAGAGGAGAGGTACGTACTACAAAATAAAACAGGAAATGTTCACCACAAAACACAAAACATGAACAAAATAAGACAAAACAGACTAATGAACAGGACGAGACGTTACAATTTGTCAATCTCAGAATCCTATTGGTTGAGCACTGTGAGGGTCTATGTATTTGGGTCAAAGCTTGATTTAGCTTTAGACAAGTTCACTTTCAACTGGACAGGAAGTCATCATACTTCATACATCGTCGCTCAGGAGACTGTTGGAATGAACGGCCTTGCTCTTTGCAAAAATCTGTTTTATTGTGAAAGGTCAGTTAGGAAGGGAGGAGGGTTACAGCGGTGAAGCACCTGAAGACATGTTCATATCATTCTTTCACTATACTGTCATTCAGTATCTGTTTATAGCAGACAACACTAATACATTGATAAACACTTTATTACACATTATTTCATTTACTGATCAACAGGGGGTTATGAAACAGTCTGATGCCTTGATATGACCGAAATAAGTCGAGACCATCAGCGAGAAGATTATCTCCGATTTGTCTGTGAAATCAACTAAACGATTTAGAGACCAGAAGAGCCTGTTTACGTTCTCCCAGTAAAGTGTGGCAGTGAGTAGCACGTTAGCCAGTTATAAGGAAGAAGGAGGAGGTTTTCTTTAAATTGTTTTATTTTTCACGTTATATTTGTGGTTATGGCTGATACTGGAGCAGGATCAGCAAAGAGAAAAAGACAAACTGACTGAGGAACAAAAGAAAGCTAAAAGGGATTGGTGATAACATGAGTCAACCTTCGGCCTTTCAACAGATGGTGAGGGTTACAGATTTGATCCTGAATAAGCCCTCTTCCTCCTAGACACGTATGTAATATGTCTGTTTTATTTATGAAATACATTGACGTGGTTTTACATCAATATATGAATTTATGTTGGTGGCTAATGTAGCTAATGTTAGCTTTCTGTGGAGTTAACCTGTAAGCATCATACAGCCGACTTCACAGGCTGAAGAGGACGAACCAGTACCAGGTCAAATAAATAGAGTGATGGCTACTCCTGATTGGCTGATTTCTTAACGAGCTCTGTAAACTGAAACAGGAAGTGCTGTATAATATCTAATTAAGAACTCATCAAAATAAAACAACCGTTAGCTCTTAATCTGTTTTTAAATCCCCAGGAACAGGAAACCAGGGAGACCATGGAAACCATCCTCTCAGCTAATCAGATGCCTGGCAGCAAAACAGTTTAACCTAATGGACCCCCCCCGACTTAAAAACCTAAAACACAATAAAGTGATGCTGATCCTGCTGCAGTGATGTGAGTCTTTAAACAGTCTGAGGTTTATTGGAATAAAAACATGTTATTGGTATAAAGAGTTTGGAGGTTTATTGCTTCTGTTTTTATTAAAACCAGCTGAGTTTTTATTGGCTGCAGCCGCCGACCAACAGGACGTCTATATTTGGTTAGCACATATTGACAGGATGCACATATTTGGTTATAACAGATTATATTATGGACCCTAGTAGTAAAAGTAGAAATACCAGGTGTGACGACCCCTCCTGCCTGGCTTGGTCTCTTTTCTCATCCCTTTTCAGACTAAATGTGATTTTATTTTATGATTAATTATAATTGTAATTTTATGATTAATTATCCGTTTTTTAGCTCTGTTTTAAAAATCAAACTTCAGTGACGTTGATAAATCCTGAGAAGGCAGCGGTTTATTTACAGGAAGAAACCTCTAAAATCACATCCGGAACATGTTCCTGAACGAAAGACAAGAAAAACACATTTTATGCAAAGACTCTCGTCTTCGTGTCTGAATACTCTGACATCAGTTTTATTTATAGCATCAGCAGCAGTTTATCAGGTTATTAGTAGCAGCACGTCTCGGTTTTACTGGGACTTTCTGTTTCTTTAGAGTCGACACATTAAAAAACTTTGACTGCACTTTTTACTGCCATCTATAGACAACACACACACACATACACACACGCACACGCACACACACACACACACACACACACACACACACACACACAGTTGTGTTTCCATCACTTCAGAGGACATCACATTGACTCACATTCCTTCCTGAAGACTAACTCTAAACACTACTAACCTTAAACGAAGTTAAAGTCTTCACCCCAAAATGTAAAGATTTATGTTAATATGGGGACTGGTCCCCAAAAGGAAGGTGAGCAACAGATTTATGTCCCCACAACATGAGTAATACATGCTCACACACCCTCACACACACACACCCACACACACAGATTCAATTAGTTCCTCTGTAGAAGACAAAAGCGTAAACAGCGCTTGCTAACTGTCTGAACGCCGCCTCAGCAGAAACCAAAGTGGTAACATCTCAATCCTCTGTTGGATTCACACACACACACGCACATGCGCACACACACACACACACACACACACACACACACACACTATAATGAATATCCAGGTTGCCCACAGCAGCAGCAGGATGTTGTTGTTCAGCACATTTACAGATTTTCCCTGCAGACTCTGACAGTCGGACTGAACGCTTCAAAGTCTCCACAGTCGTCGTGTTTCTGCCTTCAGGCCGATCACGAACATCAGATCGTTAAAGAACGACGGCATGTAAAATATTATACTGTTATATTTATATTTATATTTAAATACTGTAACATTTCTACTATCATCAGGCTGTTTGACAGGATCCTCCAAACCTGCAGCTGCATCTCCCTTAAAGTCTGAAAGGACAACAAGCATTGAGTCTGTCAGCTGTAACAAACACCAACTAACTGACCTCAGATCAGATTTAATCTATATCTATGAGAGAAGAGCATGAATCGCCTGTCCTGATTGGACGATACAGATCAACAACAATCTGCTTAAAAATCTGTCTTTATGTCTTATGTATAAGGACGACTGCCTGTTTGAATCATTCATTCACATCAGAAACATTTATACTATTATACTGTTTTATATATGTAGAAGTAACGATGTACCTAAATTAATAATTAATCATAAAGCTTCTAATACAGAAGTCTCAATAAAAGCCGAAGGCAGTTTTATTTGACTTTGAAATGTGTCTTTTCACATCGAGTTTCTTGTCTTTCGGTTCGTTTGAAGCACTTTGAGTGTCCTGGTTGGTGAAAGTTGCTGTTCAAATAAACATGTGAAACAAGTGAAATATATTGATTAAATATATGGATTAAATATATTGATTACATTTATTGATTAGAAACAGGCCATGACGTCATCGAGGAGGTCCACATTAAAGGATTATTGTCTTTTCTGTTTATCAAACAGCTGTAAACAGTTTCTGAACCCTCCCCGTGAGTGTCTCCATGTCTCTACCTGGGAACAGGTGAGTACATGTTGTAATGGAGGCTGTGATTGGGGGAGTTTCAGGGACCCGGGTTCAGAACCAGACCACCTCACATGGATTAGGATCCTGTTTTCAGACCTCAGCCTCTGTGTTGTCTTGTGTTTACCTGGCAGAACCACCCTGGAATACCCATGATGCTCTGGGGGAGCTGCTGAAGCAGCAGGTTGCCATGGTAACCAGCGATGTTTATGAGTGAGTTGGAGTGACTTTGGTTCAACAGTGTGAGTGTGTAAATGTCACCTCTGACACGGCTGCTGTTGTTTGGATGCAAAGCAGAGTGTGTTTAAAGCTTATTGACACACACACACACACATGCACATACACACATACACACACACACACACACACACACACAGTGGTAATCTGATGCTAATAAAGCTGCAGTGTGTTTGGCAGAGGGCCGACTGGTGACCTTTACATGATGATGAAAGACAAATGTCAGGATTGTAACTGTGTGTGTGTGTGTGTGTGTATGTGTGTGTATGTGTGTATGTGTGTGTGTGTGCGTGTGTGTCTGTACGTGTGTGTTCACTGTGACTTTGACTGCTGAAGTTGTGAAACATAAAAAAACAATCTGGGAGGATGAAGAAGAGTCCTCTCAGGTCTGGTTAGTCCAGGTGACTCCTGAAGCAGCAGACAGGTATCAGGAGGTCAGGTGGTTTCTGTGGTTCAAGCTCAGGTCAGGGAGAAACCTGCAGAAACATGCGGAAACCTGCAGAAACATGCCGAAACATGCAGAAACATGCAGAAACCTGCCAGGTGCAGTGAGCCTGAACAGCAGCTCACCATCACTTTAAGGTCTATGGATGAGGCCCAGCAGAGACCTGCAGAGTCCTCATACCTGAAACACACGGCTCATTTTGAAAGTGGAGCAGCGACTTCTTGGACCTCGAGGAGGAGAGACATCTTCAGTCCTTGAGAAAAAAACACCACGAGGACATCAGAGAGGATCTCTCCTCCTCCTCCTCCTCCTCCTCTCCTCTCCTCCACCACCTCCTCCCCCATCTCTCCTCTCCTCTTCTTCCTCCTCCACTCCTCCTCCCCTCTCCTCTTCTTCCTCCTCCTCTCCTTCTCCCCTCTCCTCTTCTCCTCCTCTTCTCCTCTTCCTCCACCTCCTCCTCTCCTCTTCTCTTCTCCTCCTCCTCCTCCTCCTCCTCCTCCTCCTCCTCCCCTCCTCCTCCTCCTCTCCTCTCCTCTTCTCCTCCGCCTCTCCTCCTCCTTCTCCTCCCTACATACTAACCTTGTTTAAAACTCCCTCCTGGTTTATTTTCATTTTTCTGTCTTCGTTGTTCAAACTGAATTTCAGTCACAGTGTGTGTGTGAGCATGTGAGTAAGAGTGTGTGTGTGAGTGTGTGTGTATGTGGTATATTATGGCATACGTTGCCGCGGTGACGGGTAATGGGAAATTGATTGTGACAAAACGACATTACAGACGAACATTTCCATAAGAGTTTATTTACGTGGTGTTTCCGTGGGGAACATCATCTCCCTTCGTATTCGTTCTCCGTTGCCGTGGCGCTGATGTGATGCGGGCAGGTTTTCCCAGCTGCAGCGACGGCAGCCTCTGGGGGAATCGAACCCGCGGCGTCCGCTAACAAATGAACAGCCCCGCCAAACCGGCCGCAGTCATCTTTTCATTTAACCCGAGCGGCGCTCGGCCGCCCCGCACACTCTCCAAATCAAGACTTAATTTCATTCCCATGATGCCCTGCTTCACTGTGGTGGTTGGCGTTTGGTTGGCGGTTTATTGGCAGATATGAAGACGGCGACAGGCCGCCACAGCGCAGTAATTATGGCTGTAATAACTCAATGTTGTCCATGTAAATGGAAACAAATCATATGTATATATACAGAGTCTGGCTGGCGAGGAGGCAGACAGAGGGGCTGATGGGTATTTGATTTGTCGTTGTTTTTCCTGCGTCTATTTCTCGTTAATATCTGAAAGAAAATTCATTTCCATCCAATCAGCTGCGTCTGTGAGATTCAGTTTGATTCAGTTTGGTTCAGTTTGGAAGCTGAATTTGTTCCTCAGACTCTACAGAGACTCAGTTTACATTTCAAACAGCTGGAGAGAAAAAGGACTTCAGAGAAGTTTTCGTGGTTCATTTTCGCTCTGCTCGTGTTTTCATGTTTCTACTTTTGAAAACAGTTGAAATCTAAGTTTCAGGGTTTACAGGGTTTAATTAGGACACTGATGATGTGAGGTCTTCTGATTAATGTACCCAGTGAAACCAGTCAGAACCACAGTTTCCACACTGGTTGGTTTTCTTTCTATTTTATATCTGATCAGTTTGTTATAATTTAGTCTTCTCGTCTTTTTCTATCAGTGTGTGATATGATTGAGATGAGGGATTTCCCGATCCCGTTGTTTTGGCCCTGAGTCCTTTATTATTATCTGTTGATCCTGATACGCACCTGATACGCATACTAGGCGTCTGTAGTTGTGACTGACAGGGATCTGACTTTCGTGAACTTGACACACAAACCCAACCCAATGACTGACATCTATGTAGACTTTAGTCTTCCCCTTCAGATGATCCTGACACTCCAAACCTCGACTGGAACAACCTGGTGGAGTCTGACAGCGAGAAGATGTTCGACTTCCTGCCGAGACACAGACGCAGCTCTCTCTCTGTTTATACAAGGACGGGATGGCCTTGTACCATAGTAATTGTCTTGGTACTCCCATACTCCCACAGTAACCTGGGGGACATGGTCATCAACCTTCTCCAAGTCCCCAGAACACATGTAGACTGGATCAGAATCAGAAATCAGAATCAGAATCAGAATCAGAAATACTTTATTGATCCCCGGGGGGAAATTGTACAGTACCGGTGCTCCCATTCAAGAGTAGAATAATTTATAGCATAATTTATAGCTAAAAGTATGTACAAAATATAAAAATAAGAAATACAAAATAAAAATATACACATTTACAGTATTTAAGTGAAAAATAAAGTAAAAAATATATACAATAAGAATGTATATGTATGTATTTGTATATATATATATATATATATATATATATATATATATATATATATATATGTATGTATTGCACTGTTGTGTATGACTATATATGTATTGCACTGAAACATTTAAAGAATAAATAGTCAGGTAGTATATGAACAGGTGAAGCAGGTCCAGATTTCCAGTCTCTTCCTGAGTGTCTGACACTCAGAGGGAGGAGTTGAACAGTCTGATGGCCACAGGCAGGAATGATTTCCTGTGTCGCTCTGTTGTACATTTGGGAGGAATGAGTCTCCCACTGAAGCTGCTCTTGTGTCCGACCAGTACGTCATGGAGAGGATGTGAAACATTGTCCAAGATGCCCCGCAGCTTAGACAGCATCCTCCTCTCTGACACCACTGTCAGAGAGTCCAGCTCCACCCCCACAACGTCACTGGCCTTGCGGATCAGTTTGTTTAGTCTGTTGGAGTCCGCCACCCTCAGCCTGCTGCCCCAGCATGCAACAGCATAGAGGATAACACTGGCCACCACAGACTCATAAAACATCCTCAGCATAGTCCAGCAGATGTTGAAGGACCTCAGCCGCCTCAGAAAATAGAGACGGCTCTGGCCCTTCTTGTAGAGGGCATTGGTGTTCTTTACCCAGTCCAGTTTATTGTCTATGTGAACTCCCAGGTACATGTAATCCTCTGCAATGTCCACACTGACCCCCTGGATGGAAACAGGGGTCATCGGCGCCCCCGGTGTTGCTGACCACTCTGTCTGACACACAGTGTTGTAAGCGCACATACTGTGGTCTGCCAGTCAGGTAGTTGACAATCCAGGACATGAGGGGGGCATCCACCTGCATCTCCGTCAGCTTCTCACCCAGTAGAGCCGGACGGATGGTGTTGAACGCACTGTCTGTCTGTCTGTCTGTCTGTCTATCTGTGTCTCTACGTCTATCTCTCTCTCTCTGTCTCTTTCTGTCTGTCTGTCTGCCTCTCCCCCTCTCCCCTCTCTCTCTCTCTCTCTCTCTCTCTCTCTCTCTCTCTCTCTCTCAAACCCAACCGGTCAAAGCAGATGACCGCCCACCTAGAGTCTGGTTCTGCTCGAGGTTTCTGCCTCTTAAAAGGAAGTTTTTCCTTGCCACTGTCGCCAAAGTGCTTGCTCATGGTGGGAACTGTTGGGTCTCTGTAATAACATTATAAAGAGTCGGTCTAGACCTGCTCTATTTTGTAAAGTGTCATGAGATGACTTTGTTGTGATTTGGCGCTATATAAATAAAATTTAATTGAATTGAATTGACTCTCACAGTGCTCGCCGGCTTATCCAGGTGGGCATAGATGCGGTTGAGCAGGATGGACAAAGCTATAGTATTGTACTGTCTCATGGAGTGAAGAAGAAGAAGAGCATCAGAGGAAGTGGACGGTTCTGTCACAGTTTGCTTTCTATGTGTGTTTAGACTACTGACTATTTCACTTCCTTCCTTTGTGTGTTTTCCGCTTATGTGATTGTCTGCACCTGCCCTGATTAGTTTCACCTGCCCTTCCTTATTCCCACCCTGCTTCTATATTTAGTCTATGTGCTTCCCTCTCTCCAGTGCCAGTTTGTTGTATGTTCATGCTGTGTGTTACTTGTCCTATTGTGTCCTGCCACCTTACGTCACCAGCCGTGACACGCTGGAGCCACGGACCTCCATTCTTATGGTAAAATGAATCACCCCGGCCTGCATCTCCAGACTTCTCCTCATCTGATGATCCAGCTGAATTGCATAAAGCCAACCTCTAGTCATCGCTCTTTGACCCCTGTTCCAGGTCTGCCTGATGCAGGTACCTTTTAAAAACTTCCATCACCTTCTCTGTGGTCAGTTCGGGTGCCGCTGTAAGAACAGCTAACACAGACAAACCTAGTCAGCAGGCGGTAAACATGCTTGCAGATTAGCTAGCCTGCGGTTATGCTAGCTTGGGTACCCCTGTTGGTCATGTGACTTTTGTATCTCACAGGTTGTAGTGGTTCGTGGAGAGTCTCCTCTGGCAAGACATTGGAGAGCCTTGTAATGTCACAGGTCAAAGGTCAGTCAGACTGAAGGAGGCGGGTCAGACAGGAAGTGAATGTGACTCGTCGCGTTCCACATACACATGAATCTCTTTCTCTCTCATCCTGTTGATGTGATCTGATTGGACGGCTGATCTCTGGGTCATCATCTAATATTAACAAACTTCTCAACTATTAATGAGCAGCAGAGCTCATTAATTATTAATGAGATGGTGAGTTCCCCTCGCGTTTTCACGTCCTGTCACAGAGCATCATGTTACACACACACACAGATTTATTAGAATAATTGAATGGATGCTGTGTTCCTATTGGCCACAGATTCACTAATATATTTAATTATTTAGGAGGAGGCGGGGCTAATGCATCATTTACACACAATGATTTGTTTGAATATTGAGACTGAACGCGACATAATGACCTGGATGATGGACTTAAACACACCGTTTGGCCTACACACACACACACACACACACACACACACACACAAACATACTTACACTTACTGACTTTTTTCTCTCTCTTGTGTCATGTGAGGATGAACTCTCCTCAGTTAAATGTATGAATGTATGAGTCAGTAACACTGAGCTGATTCAGGATTTAAAATATAACAAAATAGTTTGTGTTGTTTGTTTAGTGTGCATGCGATCTGCAAACATTTTAGTTATTATTTAATTTAGCAATTATTATAAATTCACAAAAACTTGTTTCACGTTTCATTCAGGTATGTGTGTGTGTGTGTGTGTGTGTGTGTGTTAGCAGGACATGCTAACTAAAATGTCTCTGTCTTGTTAAAGCTGCATGTCTGTGTTCTGTCACTTCATGTTTATTCAACCCTACTGCTTCCTCCATCTTCATCACCATCATGCTGACATGTATGATGGTGAGGACCAGAGAACATTAATATGTAGATATTAAATCAATATTATAGAAATTCAAATTAAGAATCGTCAGTGACGACAGCTTGGATCTGGCATATCAGACGTTGCAGGTGTCTCTCCCCTCCGGTGATGTTTCAAACTGATCAGTGCTCACTGCACTTCCTGTAGCCACTTCACAATAAAAGCCACCCTGTGAGTCACCAGTTGGATGCAATATGAAGCAAGTAATTAAACACAGATCTAATATAGTTTCATATTGTAAATATAAATAATTCAACATGTCTTAGAAACATTTCACTTGTTGTGATGTTGAGTTTGAGGGTTTCCTGAAACTTTCTGTTTTATGAGACAAACTTTATAAAACCTTTTAATTTAACAACCTTTGACTTAACATAAACTGTCCTCCATGTTTGGAGATCTGCTGCAGTAAACTGATGTGTTTCAGGTGGAGAGCTCGCCGTCCGTCAGGCAGCAGATTAGATGATATTTTCTTCTATAATTTGAGCTGTCAGCTGGTCTGCTGTCCACACCTCCACCTCCTCCTCCTCTCCTCACTGGGTCATTTGTCATGGAGGAAATCACCGCTCAAATCTTCCACGGCAGTAATATCTCTGTCATTCATCCTCCTCCCCCCTGCTCACTCGTCCTCCCCTTCTCATCTCTGTGCGATGCTATCGGAGGAGAGGAGGTGACAGTCTATCAGAGCACCTCCTCTCTGCTCCCCTGATAACACTCCACTACTTATAATGTTAAGAAGATGATAAGAAATAATAGTCTTTCTTCCTTTCATGTTGCGGTCGGAGAGGAACTATCAGGGCCGAGGAGCCGACATCCATCACCTGCTATTTATCAGCGCAGAGCGGCCGACGGACTGCAACAAAGTTTTATAACAGAAGAAGAAAAATAATAACTGAACTGCAGAAACAATCATCAGATAGATGGAGGAGGTTGTTATTAGATTAAAACTCCTCTGACAGTCTGCTTCAACTCCTCACATCAACATTTTATCTGCTAAATGTGTCCAGAAAAAATAAACTCTGTGATGGAAGAAAAGATTCAGCAGTAGTTTGTAATTTGTACGAACAGAGTGTGATTGGTTCCAGAGATTCTGTTGGCAGAAAACTGGAAAACACTCGATCAGCAGCTTTTATACGACAAGCACAAGTTCAAGATGAGTCAGTCTGGATGTTCCAGCTGCTGGAAACTCCTGCTTTGATTCTGTTGTTGTTTCTATCTTTTCATCCTGGATTTACATCCTTATCATAATTCAACCGAGCAGCAGTCAAAGAATGAAAGAGTTCCTGTTACTGACACTCAGTTTATTGTGAGTCTGGAAGTCAAACTGTCATTTAAACAATAGAGGACGTTTGATATCTGAGAGTTTAAACATGATAATAATATAACAGCACGTGTTTGAGAAGAGGAGGAAGAGACACAGAGAAGAAAAAGGATGAACAAAAGATAAAAGTATGACGGCATATCGCTGCCAAAATCTGCAAGTGAAGCTCAAATTATTTTATAATAATAAAATAAAATAATTAGTGAGCGTTTTCATAGAATGTCTCTGCACTGCAGCCTGCAGGAGGAAACATTCACAGAACCTCCTGAGAACAAAAGTCGTCGTTGGAGTCGTCGCTGCCTGACTGTACATCAGCTGATGGCAGAATAAAACTGTCTGCAGTCTGCAAACATCAGACCAGGTTCCACAGTGATGAATGTTGTCCAGTCAGCTGAGGAGCGTCTAACCAGGTCCTCCCTGGACCTGAAGCTCATTCAGACTTTTACATCACCTCAGTTAGATGATTGTCATTTATCGTTTTCATAATTTAAAGACAAAAAGCAATCTCACACCTTGAGCAGGTTTCAAGAAACACTAGAAAACCAGCACACTGGTCTCCAGTCAGTTTTAGAGTTAATTTTAAGGTTTCACTGGTCACCTTCATGGTCCAGCTCCCAGTGACACTGACAACCAGATCCTCAGATCTCAGGGCTCTGCTGATTCAGGACTAAAGGAGGCCTGGACTAACAGTCAGGACCCCTCAGCTCTCAACTCCCGGCTGTAACATATTACCAACATGTCTCTTTTATTATTATTATTATTATTATTATTCATGTTTTGATCTTCTATAATTGTTTTGTATATGTATTATATATCTATACTTTTATTACATTGTGTTTGTAATTATTTGTAGCACTTTGTAACTTTGTTTTGGAAGGTTTTATCATTATTATGATTATTACTACAGTAGTAGTATTTGTATGAAGACTGATGTTTCTTTGGTCAGCAGGG
This sequence comes from Enoplosus armatus, assembly GCF_043641665.1. Taxonomy (NCBI): domain Eukaryota; kingdom Metazoa; phylum Chordata; class Actinopteri; order Centrarchiformes; family Enoplosidae; genus Enoplosus; species Enoplosus armatus. The sequence goes on along the minus strand of NC_092199.1, from coordinate 255,685 downwards.
AGTTAAATATGTGTGTGTGTGTGTGTGTGTGTGTGTGTGTGTGTGACTGATCAGTCACAGTTAGCTCCTCCCTCCTTGTTTACTCCACAAAGGAAATCAAACGCTCCTCACACACACACTCATTATTCAGTCTGTGTGTTTTATGCTAATTCAGCGGCTTGACTGATGGAACTCTTAAACACCAGAACCACCTGAGAATACACACACACACACACACACACACACACACACACACACACACACACACAGACAGGGCCGGAGATAAAACTGCTATCTTGTATACTAATAGCTCCTGATGTGTGTGTGTTTGTGTGAGTGTGAGTGTGAGTGTAAGTGTGTATGTGTGTTTGTCTTACCTCAGGCGTACTCTCCAGCCAATCAGGTGAGTCCAATCCTACTGGGTTTTAATTAGAGAAAGAATACACCTGTCTGTTTGCAGACAGGTGTGTGTATGTGTGTGTGTGTGTGTGTGAACCTCAGTGTCTCATGTTTTGTTTCTATTAGTGTTAAAAACAAAGACAGAACATGTCTGGGCCTGGGCTTGCTGGACCTGGACCTGCTGGACTTGGACAGATTCTCTATTTGAAAACAGTGAGATGAACTGAAGGAAGAGACACACAGTGTGTGTGTGTGTGTGTGTGTGTGTGTGTGTGGGGGGGGCTACTGAAGCTCAGAGGGTCAAAAATAATGAGAGATTAATTTAATAACAAGACCTTTATAACAACCTCATCCAATGACTCACACTATCTGTGTGTGTGTATGTGTCAGTGTGTGTGTGTCAGTGTGTGTGTTCATTCATTCGAGATTTGAAAAGACAGACTAAACCTGTCCTCTCTCATTCCTACCTTTCATTTATCATCATACATGAGGTGTGTGTGTGTGTGTGTGTTGTATTGTTGTGTGTAATCCTTTTTCTGAGCAGAAAAGGGTCAAAACCACAAATTAACTTTCTTCTCATTAATTTAACCAGGATTAGCAGCCAATCAGAAACACACACACACACACACACACACACACACACACACACAGCACATATGCACAGAGGATTTATGTGTGTGTGTGTGTGTGTGTGTGTGTGTGTGTGTGTGTTTGGGGTTAATGGTGGTGATGTTGAGTTTTAATTGCTTTCCATTCAGAGAAAATCCATTAGATAATACCCCCCCCCGTGACCCCCCCTCCCTCCTTTTGTGACCCCCCCCCTCCCATCTTGTCCTCGTCAATATCTGTGACAGTAACACTGTCAAACACTCATCAATACCTGATCAATAACTCATAAATTGATCATTCATGTTTGTGTGTGTATTGCTGAGTATTGATCAGCCGTTACACTGCGTGATCAGTGACACTTCACCACATTAAACACTCAGATCAGTTGTTGCTCAATATTTAACTGTTGTGTAGCTGAACCAGCTGACAAAGCTAACGTTAGCATGCTAATATATGAGCCATTTAGTAAAGAGGTCATGTGGACAACGGTCGACACATCTGACCTGAAACTTGATGAATGCTGTTTAATAATGAAGATTTTAAAACACATTTCGCTAAAAACACCTCAAATATAAAACTTGATGCTAATAATGAAGCTAAGGTTAGCCTGATGTGATGTTTTTTCATGAATACAGATATAAATAAAACACAGGATTGTCAGTTAACTGTAATATAATCATTTGGCCTGAACATTTTATTTCTGAAAGTTATTTTAGCTGATTTCTCCTGATTGGACGGCGCTGCAGATGTTTCCTAGCAACAGATTGACACATCACTAAAGTCTTTACTAGCTGAGACATTTAAGTGTTAATTGTGTAACCTGGTTTAGTTAAATCACTAGTTAGAGACTAGTTAGTTACTGAGAACTCAGAAGGACGTCATGTTCAGACTGAAGCTGCTTTTTAACCACGTGTTCGCGTTGACAACCGTCTGCGTCGTGAATGGACGTTCTTGTTCACGTTCTTGTGTATCCATTTTGTGTGTTACTGGAGGATTCCACTAGAGGGCACACCAGAGAACTCGGACCATATAGAACTTCTGGATTTGCATGATGTAAATAATAAACATGGTGTCACTCGTTACTGAGATCACGGTAGAGGAAGCGCCATCGTAGATGCTGGGTAAGGCCTTTAAAAGCAAGCACGTCGTGACAATGTTTGAAATTGATGATGAGAAACACCACCAGTATTTTCAAATTTCAAAGTCCACCAGGAAGTTTGATGATCAGATTATCTCGCTGATGATACACCACCACATACACAGTGAGCCAGTCCTGAGCTACAGTTCAGCTACAGTTGGACGTATAGTCTACATGGACTGCAATGAAGGATGAGGTCATGGCTTTCCCTGATGAAGATCAGTGGAAGCAGATCCAGAAAGATTTCTTAGCTGAACATTAAACTATGAAACATTTGGCTTTGCTCCGTTAATTCAACGCTGGATGAAAAACACTTATTATCTAGTGGACGATTGGTCTCAGTGGACCGGTGATGCTCAGCCAGCTCAGACCTCTGAGCCTCCTTTCTCCCACATTTTCAACGATGTTACGGTCTCCGACTTTTCCAGGTTGACTTCTGAAATGGCGCTGATATGTTGCCAGCTGTTTGTTACTGAGCAGTGACAATGACACATCGTACAGATGCGAATAACTGTGGATTTAGTCTATTAGCTTGTCTTCAAAACATTCCACCATTGTTGTCGCTGCTGACGTGCCTTCTGACCCCTGACCACATCACGTCCCCAGACTGCCCAGGACATTCACAACCAACGGTCGCAGGACACGTGAGTCAGCCATCATGCATGCACAAACACTAAAAGCTAAAAGTAAGTATATCTCCGGCTTAAATGAAGTATTTATGAAGAGCTGCTGTGAGTCCTGATCCTGGAGCATCAGGTGCTTCATGCAGACAGCAGACGCATCACAGTTACAGTTCAGAGGTTAGTCGGAACTCAAGTTTTTTGTTGTGGATAATGTAATAAATGAAAACAAACTATCGGTTGTAAACACATTCAATGCAACAAAGACAGGATTCAGTTTCATGGTTCAGTATCAGCTGTTTCTAATTCCAATGATTTAACTCAACTATTTAAGTTTTATTTTGTCTTTAAATATACAAAGTCTACAAGAGTTCATGTTCCTTTTTAAAAATCTGAATGTCAGAGGAGACTGAAGAAGTTCATTTATGATCAACACAAAAATCTGACCTACACCGTTGAACTGTGAGTTAGCGAGTCTGATCCGCTTCATTTACATTATTCACACGTCGTGGAAACACAAATGAATGTGCGCTGCAGTAGGACAAACAGGAAGTGACAAACAGGAAGCAACAAACAGAAGGCGACTAACAGGAAGTGACAAACAGGAAGCAACAGACAAACAGGAAGCGACAAACAGGAAGCGACTAACAGGAAGTGACAAACAGGAAGCAACAGACAAACAGGAAGCAACAAACAGGAAGCGACTAACAGGAAGTGACAAACAGGAAGCAACAGACAGGAAGCAACAAACAGGAAGCAACAGACAAAGAGGAAGCAATAGACAGGAAGCAACAAACAGGAAGCGACTAACAGGAAGTGACAAACAGGAAGCAACAGAAAAAACAGGAAGTGACAAACAGGAAGCAACAAACAGGAAGCGACTAACAGGAAGCGACAAACAGGAAGTGACAAAGAGGAAGCAACAGACAGAAAGCAACAAACAGGAAGCAACAGACAAACAGGAAGCAACAAACAGGAAGCAACAGACAAACAGGAAGCAACAAACAGGAAGCGACTAACAGGAAGTGTCAAACAGGAAGCAACAAACAGGAAGCAACAGACAAACAGGAAGCAACAAACAGGAAGCGACTAACAGGAAGTGTCAAACAGGAAGCAACAGACAAACCAGAAGCAACAAACAGGAAGTGACAAACCGGAAGCGACTAACAGGAAGCAACAAACAGGAAACAACAGACAAACAGGAAGCAACAAACAGGAAGTGGCAAACAGGAAGCAACAGACAAACAGGAAGCAACAGATAGGAAGCAACAAACAGGAAGCCACAGACAGACTGGAAGCAACAAACAGGAAGCGACAAACAGGAAGCAACAGACAAACAGGAAGCAACAAACAGGAAGCAACAGACAAACAGGAAGCAACAGACAAACAGGAATCAACAGACAGGAAGCAACAAACAGGAAGCGACAAACAGGAAGCAACAAACAGGAAGTCATGTTTTATTCCTTGTCTGTGTCTCGGTTTTCATGTTTTCTCTTTTTCGTCTTTAATATTTCTTTGTCTTTCATATATCGTTTCTCTGAGGCTCTATTAGATCAACCTGAACTATATGTGTGTGTTAGTGTGTAGGTGTATGTCTGTGTCTTTGTGTGTGAGTGTGTCTGTTCAGGCTGATATTAGAAAGGCAGGATGATAATCGCTCACTTGTCACCGTGACAACAGACATGGATCATATTTAGACCCCATGAAACTCAATTACACACACACACACACACACCTCACTGAGTGTGTGTGTTTGCAGTAAATTCAGTTATTGTTATTAATAACTGCAGTTTGACAGACGGGACACACTCACTACTTCCATCCTTCCTTCTCTTTTTTCCTTCATTTGTGTCCTTCTTTCTCTCACTCCTCTCTTCTTCTCTTCATCATCTTTATCACATTCTTTATTGTTTGCTTCATTTGCCTTCTTCTTGTCTCTCTTTCCTCTCGTTTCCTTCCTTCAGTCCTTCTCTTTCAATCTGTTTTTAGACTTCATTTCATTTCATTGCATCTTTTTTCCTTCTTTGCTTCTTTTTCTTTCTTCCTCCCTGGTTTTGTCTCCACAGCATCATATTTTTCCATCCATGCGTCTCTTCCTGTCCTTCCTTTCTTTCTAAATCCCCTTTTATATCTAATTTCCTCTTTCCACTTCCTTCCTTCTTTCTTTTTGTCTTTCCCTTTTACATGTCTTATTTTCTTCTCCTCTTTCTTTCCCTCCTCTGTACTCTCAAAGTGTTTGTGTCTTACAAAAACAGGTTTGTGGGTCAAAACCACACAGTGTGTGTGTGTGTTGAATAAAATATCTGTTGTCATGTTGCAAGATGAATTATGAATCTACACATTATGGAGCCTGTCTATCAATCACACACACACACACACACACACACACACACACACACGTTGTTTTATTAAAAGCAGACAGTGTTTTAGTTTCACCACACTGAACCATCAATTATTCAACCCTGTGTGTGTGTGTGTGTGTGTGTGTGCAGGAAACACTGATGGAACGTTATCTTGATGTCGCTACATCCTCTTAGCATCATGCTTACAGACCACATACGCGCAAACAGTGTTTGACCTCGTTAAGCCTCGTTAGCGCTCTCGCTCCCCGATCAGGTTTGTTTGCAGGTAATTAGTTTGTTTTGTCTCTTTGTTTGTCTTATTTTAGTTTAATCAACAAACATGGCTGTCCTCTGGGGGCCTTCCCCTGTGTTTACAGCTGCTGGTCGTCACAGCGACACGGCAGCCGCTGATTCAGTGGACTGATTGGCTGATTGATAAGCAGACTGAGGCCACAGACGAGTTCAGTCTCTCAGTCAAACAAACTCTCACCAATGAGTTCAGATTTTATTCTACTGGTTTCAACTTACTGGTACAACTGGAGTCTGTGGAGAGTTCACAAAGAGTCAAACATGGTGAACATTGATTTCCTCGTTGTTTGTTCCACACAGCACACATGCTGTTCCTGGACACTACAGACTAATCCCTGTTGTAGTTGGACATGAACAAGCCTCCGTCACTGTAAAGCTGTTTATAACACTGATGTTTGTGAAGTTTTTCACTTTCAAAATAAAATTTACAAAACGTACACGTTCAAGTTCAATCCAGTTTTAAGCTGACAAACTGACACTTTGGACAAAAACTAAGTAAAATCCACAATTCTCTCTGTCGTCACGGCCCTCTCGGTCCTCTCGGCCCTCTCAGTCCTCATCACGGTCCTCTCAGTCCTCTTGGTCCTCTCAGTCCTCTCCAGTCTCAGTTGTGGTTTAATTCGTATCTTCATAACAGGAAACAAAGTGTTGTTGTACAAACTAACTCTGCTGAAAGATGTCCTCATGACTCTGCTTTGGGACTTCTTCTGTTTTCTATTTTTATTAATAATCTACCACCACATTTAAGTTTGTACATTTTTTTTTTACCTTTTATAAGATTTTTATGCATGTGAGGAACAGCAAATCGGAATAGTCACAAGCACATATACAACATTATACATTCATGTGTTGTCCATGAGCACACTCTGTAGATGCCATCATTTTTAACACATCACCTTTTAGAGTGTATGTGTGATCCGACCTCCGACCACAGCTAGGTGTTACTGCGGTAGTGACCGCAGATCAATACCCATTCAATTCAGAGGTGAGAAGAGGTTGATGGAAAAGTTTCTCCCTCCTCCTCCTCCTCCTCCTCCTCTTCATCATCTGTATGACTGCCTCTCTGAAATAAAGATCTCACACATTTCAGGTCTTCAAACTCAGGACCTGGTAATCCAGGACTGAAGTGGATCCAAGGTGACTCTAAGCTCTGATCACGTGGTGCTTCATCATCATCATCATGTGTACGAATGAGTGCAGCATGTACTGCTGCCCTCTCATTGGTGGATCATCTTGTGTTCGGGTCAGTCTGGATCAGGTAAACATAAACATACAGCATATATACATATATATATGCAGTATATAAATCAGGTACTCTCAAGGCTCATGTAGGAGTCCCACAGGGGTCTATTCTTCATACTCTTTTATTCACCAGATACGTTTTTATGCAGATGATACAATTTTATACATTATACATATTCTCTTTCTCTTAATGAGGACAACTGCAACTCTACAGTCCACATTTCAGATCTCTCTCATCAAACACAAGTGTATTCTCTATTCTCAGGTAATTTAAGATCAAAAGATTCAACTTCTGGTCTCAACTAATTTTGAACTGAAGTATATCATCAGTCCATCATGGCCCACTGATTTAATCAGTGTCTGCTGTGTTCCTGTTGAATTAGTGAGGTTACACCAATAACAACAGTTTCTTTTGGCTGACTGTGACATCTGGCCAACTCTGAAGCACTTAGTTTATTAATGTACAGTGTCCTTGTTAAATAATTAAGCTTGAGCATGCCCCCTTCACAAATTCAATACATTCAGTCAAGCCCTGACACACACCTCCACCTGCGGGCGGTGGTCAGATCACATCACAGATGTAAAATAACTTCTGTTGTAATGTACATATGATTTACAAACTCAAAGAAGTGGATTCAGTGTGAAGTTACTCTTCAAGATCTGTACTTTTACATCAGTTCATATAAATGTATCCTGTAAGTGAACCATTGAGCTTTAATCTTTCATTGTTCGTTTCATTTTCTCTTTAATGACAAAAACAAATAGAAAAAGTAGATTAGGTGGATGAAAACTTCTGTAACTGAAGAACATTTGAAAGTTTGTCTGCTTGTTAAGGTGGGTCAGGTGAGTCTAAATGATCCAATCGGCTCACTAATGAGGAAACAGGTGGGTTAACGAGCTGGACGTGAGACCTGGACACACACACACACCCTTTTGTTTGTGTTAGCAGCTGATGTAAACAGCCTGATTGGACGATTAGTTAGACAAGGTGAGACAGGTCACACACACACACACACACACACACACACACACAACCACACGCACACAGAGTGTGTCAATGTGTACTGATCAATATCAGGCCGATCAATAGGTCATGTATTGATCAACAGTAATGGAGAGCATCAGTCTGAGACAACGAGCTGCAGATAAACAAAGAGAGAGAGACTGAAGACTGAATCTGATCTCAGATCTGATCATCTGATTCATTTCCTGTCAGTTTCATATTTGTGAAATTTGCTTCAAGGACAGAGAAACTCTTATTTACTGTTTTTAAAGACTGTAGTTCTGTAAAAGCTTTCTTTCAACTTGTTACATCTTAACAACATGTTACTTTATGTGCTGCAGTGAAGCTTCATTTGCTTTGAGTTCATCTTAAATCTCAAATATAATAATTTTGTCATAAACGAAACACATATAACAAACTTCCTGTTGACAGCAGCTTCCCTTTTTTCTGAGCACCTTACTGACTTCTCGTTCTTGTGAAAGTTGCAAGTTCACTCTTGATCAGAAACAGCTGAGGAAAATTGTGTGATACGATCGAAAGCTCCAGAACAGCTACTGAATAGACCTTGTGGTGGGGTCAACTGCTTTTTCCGAAGTTAAGGTCAAACAACTGTAATCACACACCTGGGGAAGATTTTTTACTTCCATGTGACAGTGATGGGGTAGAGGATAAGAAAAAAGATGTTGTTGTTAAGTCTATTTTCTCTCTGTTGTCTCTAATAGCATAAATGAAACAGGCGGGCTAATTGCTAACAGAGACATTAGCACTGTCTGCTAACACACACATACTCACTGTGCCAGCAGCTGTTAGGGCAGGCTGCCATTTTAGCATGTTAGCAGCTAGCTCAGCAGCTAAAACCAGCTGCCATCTGTCACTGTTTTTTTTACTGCTGAGATTCCAAGAAGCTACCAGGCTAACAGACATGCTAACAGGTCAGGCTAATAGACAGAACAGTTTCAAACTCCACAGCTGCTGAACTGATCCAAAATCTAAAAGTAATTTCATCAGAGTTGCAACGATTAGTTCGATTATTTTTGTTTATTTTTCTCTCACCTCTTTCATCCACATTCATATATTTCTATCTAAAGCCGCAAATTAAAATGAATATTGGCATTTTCACAAATACAAACACTTTTGGGGAGCATTGAAAGTTTTTGTTATAAATATTGACAGTGGAGAGACAACAGGAAGAAACAGGGGACAACAGACACACACACACACACACACACACACACATAAACACTGTGTGTGTGTGTGTGATGTGGTCTTGTTTTCCTTCATCAGTACAGACATGTTCTTGAACATTATCACAAGAGCACACACTCATTCACCATCTGTCTCTAACACACACACACACACACACACACACACACTTGTTTCAAGTCACTACGAGGGAGTAACAAGCCGATTGGCTATAGTTGACCATGTGCTGGATTGCAGCACAGTCCAGTGTCTTGAACGGGACTTGAGCAGCCACCAGTAGCCAGGGCAGGGTGTAGAGGAGCGGTGTAGTGTGGGGAACATGGGGAGGTTGAAGACCAGTCAGGCCTCTGCGTTCTGGATCAGCTGCAAAGGTCTGATGGCAAATGCAGGCAGATCAGCCAGGACCAAGTTGAAGTAGTCTAGACGCGCAATGACAAGAGCCTTGACCAGAACCTGCGCCGAGTCCTGTGTTAAGAATGGATGGGTCCTCCTGATGTTGTGGAGGATGAATCTGCAGGAGCGGGTTGTAGCAAAGGACACCTGGTCGTCCAGTGTCAGACCCAGGTTCCTTGCAGTCTGAACTGGGGACACCACAGAGTCCTCAGTGGTAATGGAGAAGGTGTGGACGGGAGATATACCTTTCCTGCAATGAGGAGCAGCTTGGTCTTGTTGAGGTTGAGCTTCAGGTGGTGAGACATGTCAGCCAGAGATGTAAATCTTTCAGCAATGAAATGTCTTTATGTTGTACGATGGGACAAACATGTTGGTTTTTATACTACAAGCTGCACAAACTGGTTCAGTCACCAGTTTACTAACCGATTCCCGGTGTGTTTGAGCTGTTAATCTCTTTGTGTTCAGCAGTCGACTAATAAACTGCAATACCTCCGTGTGTCCTTCTGCTCTGATACGACTGAGAGGGAGAGACACAGTTGAGAGAACGACAGTCGAGGAAGAGACAGTTGAGAGAGAGACAGTTGAGAGAACAACAGTCGAGGGACAGACAGTTGGGAAAGTGACAGTTAAGAGAGAGACAGTTGAGACAGAGAAAGTTGAGAGAGATTTTGATTTTTACAAAAACACTTTATTTACATACTTCACATATTTACAGACAACTCAATAAAGTGCTAATTAAAAATAAGTTATCCAGTAAAAACGTGTGCAAAATGCAATTCATCATTATTAACAGAACAGACGATGTCTCCGTAGCACCAGCGCTGTCTAAAAGCGTCCAAATCATCAATGTGTTTAAAAAACCTATATTCGAGCCACAGTCTGGCCCTGATGTTACAGAGCCAGACTGACCTGGCCTCCTGTCCCTCACGGTTGTCCACCCGGTTCTTCCTGCTTACATATATGGCCATCTTTGCGTCTCCTGAGAGGAAGTTTAGGAGCTGCCACTTCTCTCTGTTTGTCTTTCTGTAGCCAGCTCCCATGACAAAAACACTCTGAGAAAACTTCACACCAAAGAGACTAAAAACCAACGTTAGAAGAGTGAAGAACTCCGTGAGTCTCTGACACTCAGTAAAAACATGGAAGACAGTCTCGCGAAGATCACAGAATGGTCCGGTTTGGTCGTTCCCTGGCTGTAGTCCATTAGGAGGCTCCTCTCCTCTCCAGAGAGCCTCTGCCTCCAGAGCTCCAGGACCCCCTGAGTCACCCGGACCGAGCGCAGACCCAACAAAGAGCCCAGGGCCACAGCATCGCTCAGCGCCGGCCCTGCCGCATCCACCAGCTGCTGTAGGCACAGGGTCCTGGACCTGCACAGCGCCCCCATCAGGCCGGGTGTGGCGCTGCTGTTGATGTCCAGCCTGGCCCCGTGTATCAGTGGCTCTTTCAACAACCAGTGCAGAGAGTCAGACTTCTGACACCTTTTTTTATTAAAAAGGGCTCAGGACTTAAAAACACCCTGATAAAACGGAGGCAGCCCACTTAACTTTAAAAGTTTTAAATCAGTTAAGAACAGAGCAGCGTCCAGCCCCAGGTTGTTAGCATGTCTGAGAATGCAGCTGGCCACGTCTCTCCAGACTAAATCTGCTGGACCTGTTAGATATTTCTGTACAAACTGGAGCCTAAAAGTGGCTGTTCAGCTGGCCAGGTGGACGAGGCCATGCCCCCCCTCCTCTCTGGCTAAAAACAGCACCCCTTGTGGCACCCAATGCAGACCGTCCCAAAAAAAATCCACCATTCTCCTCTGTATTTGTTCTAATAGGTCTGAGGGGGGGTCGATACATGACAGACGGTGCCACAGTTGGGATGCCACAAGGTTGTTTAAAACCAGAACCCTACCTTTAAAAGACATTTGAGGGAGCAGCCATTTCCATTTGGAAAGTTTTCCCTCAATCTTTTCTGTGACGTTCTCCCAGTTCCTCTGGACGATGTTTTGTTTTCCCAGAAACACTCCAAGGTACTTGAGGCCATCTCTTCTCCAGGCCAGGCTCTGGGGAAGAACTGGGAGACCGTCACGCCACTCACCGGCAGCGAGGGCTTCACTCTTTTTCCAATTCACCCTCACTGCCGATGCGATAGTAAACTTATCCACCATGGTGGCTAGAAGATCTGCATCCCTCTGGCTTTGAATAAAAACAACGACGTCATCGGTGTATGCCGCTAAAACAGTGTTTCCACTAAAACCAGGTAAAACCAGTCCTTGGATGCTGGAGCGTATCTTGCTCAGTAGGGGTTCTAGGGAGAGTGCATAGAGCATCCCTGACAGAGCACAGAGAGAGGAGTAAAACTCCACCGCTCGCCTTCTTATCTGGCCTGGTTCCATGACCTTCTGCCCCGTGTCTGACATCAAGGAGTGGATTACCTTCCTCTGTCCGTTCTTCTTTTCCAGGCCGAAGAAGAAGCTAGAGGGAGCATCCATCTCAGCGATGTTCTGAAATCGGGACCTGACCAGTGCACCCTGTACTTTACCGCCTAGCAGGTCGGATAAGCCAGTTTTTTTACTTCAATATATCCTCGATCTCCTGTGGACTCACTCATTTTCTCCAGTTCCACTATATCACTCTCCAGGTCCTTCATAGATCTGGTGACGTCTCGTGTAACATTGAGGGTGTGCTGTTGACATAGAAGTTTAATCTCAGTCTTACTGTGGTCCCACCACTGCCTAAGACTGCTAAAATCACCCTTCCTCTGTCTAAAAACACTCCAGAAATACACAAGAACCTCCCTGAACTTTTTGTCAAATGTTAAAACTGAATTAAAATGCCAATACGCACTTTTTGGCAAAATATTTCTAATAAAAACATGACATAAAAGCAGGGATTGATTCGTAAAACCAGCAGGTATAATTCTGCACATTTTAAATATATTAAAATGATGCTTAAAACAATAAATACGGTCAAGTCTGGCTGAGGAGATCCTACTCTCTCTGAGGTGGGACCATGTGTACTGTCTGCTGTCTGCGTGCATCCTCCTCCACACGTCCACCAGGCCATGAGAGTGGACCAGCTGCCCCAGAGCATGCTGGGATGCTGGATGAGGGTCTGCATGGTTGCGATCTAGAGATGCATTTTCAGTACAATTAAAATCCCCACCCAAGAATAAAAATCCTCCGAAGCACAGCTGTTTAAAACATCGTTGACTTTTTGTAAAAACAGCTTCCTCTCTGCACCGTTTGTTGGAGCGTACACATTGATAAAAACAACAGTGAAATGTTCAAACCGAGCTTTAGTTAAAAGTAACCTCCCCTCAATAAAATGCTCGACCTCCAGCGAGACTGGAGAGAAGTTCCTGGAGAAGAGGAAGCCCACTCCTCCACTTAGAGTGGTGTTGTGGCTTAAAATGGCTTCCTCTTCCCACTCTCTCCTCCAGTCTGCCTCATTTCCAGTCACTGTGTGTTTCTTGTAAAAACATGACATCAATATGTTTCATTATGGCAGTTTCATAAATAAGTTCTCTCTTTCCTGCATCTCTGGCTCCACTGACATTTAAACTTCCCACTCTAAAAACGTCCATGTTAAGTGAGATGTTAAAAACAACATTGAAAACCAATAAGTTAATTAAAACACACATTGGAGTTTTTGACATCATCACTGTTCATTTGTTTCTTTACTTTAAGCACAAGTTTTTTCAACCTAAAACCCTCCTGGTCAGTGAGGCCAGACTCCTCTCTTTGGCTCATGTGGAGTCTGGCCGATGAATAAAACACTGATAAATCAGGGAAATGATCTTCTACTTTGACACCATGTTGATTCTTTATCTGTTGGAGAAACGACCTGATCTTTTCTGCAGTGTACAGCTTTCTCTGCTGGCTGCTGCTCAGTTTAAAACACGGTACATCACTGCTGTCCGACACACACTCCTCCTCACTCCCGCTTTCATCCGTCTGCACCTGTTTCCTCACTGTGTCCTCCCCAACTTTACTTGTTTTAGCCTCACTGGCTGCATTTTTTGTCTTTCTCCTGTTTGTTAGCAGGTTTTGGCTTTGCTGCTGCTGCCTCCTCCATCTCAGCTCACTTTTGTGGAGTGAGCAGGTGGAGCTGCAACCGGTTGTACAGATGTGGGGCCTGGCCCCGCGACAGCGGCCACCCCGGGCGGAGAGACTGCTGGAGCAGCGGGCGGCCCCGGAGCAGCGCCAGTCCGAGATCTTAATGTCGTGTTTCCGCGTGAGCCTGGTGAAGTCTCCATTTACCATGGTGTCTGAGACGCCGGCCAGCAGAGACACCGGCAGCAGACAAAACAAACCCCAAACAAACAAAAATGCACCAGCTATCAATTAAAGTAAACCGCCACCAAGAAACTACTTTAAATTAAACACATTACTGAAAAAAAGAATGAAAAAAAGCACGAAATCCACTCACTCAGCGTCTCACTCCTCCCAGCATGCACTCTGAGAGAGAGAGAGAGAGAGACAGTTGAGAGTACGACAGTTGAGAGAGAGACAGTTGAGAGAGAGACAGTTGAGAGAGTGACAGTTGAGAGTACGAAAGTCGAGGGAGAGACAGTTGAGACAGACAGTTGAGAGAGAGAGAGACTTGAGAGAGAGACACAGTTGAGAGTACGACAGTTGAGAGAGACAGTTGAGAGACTGACAGTTGAGAGTACGACAGTTGAGAGAGACAGTTGAGAGAGAGAGAGACTTGAGAGTACGACAGTCGAGGGAGAGACAGTTAAGACAGAGACAGTTGAGAGTATGACAGTCGAGGGAGAGACAGTTTAGAGAGGAACGGTGGAGAGAGAGACATTTGAAACAGCAACAGTTGAGAGAGAGACAGTTGAGAGAGAGACAGAAACAGTTGAGAGAGAGACAGTTGAGAGTACGACAGTCGAGGGAGAGACAGTTAAGAGAGAGACAGTTGAGAGAGTGACAGTTGAGAGAGAGAGAGACTTGAGAGAGAGACAGAGTTGAGAGAGAGACAGTTGAGAGTACGAAAGTCGAGGGAGAGACAGTTAAGACAGACAGTTGAGAGAGACACTTAAAACAGAGACAGTTGAGAGAGACAATTGAGAGAGAACAGTTGAGAGAGACAGTTGAGAGAGAGACATTTGAGACAGAGACACAGTTGAGAGAGACAGTAGAGACAGAGACAGTTGAGAGACAGTGACAGTTGAGAGTACGACAGTCGAGGGAGAGACAATTAAGACAGAGACAGTTGAGAGAGAGAGATACAGTTGAGAGAGACAGTTGAGAGAGAGACATTTGAGACAGAGACACAGTTGAGAGACAGTTGAGACAGAGACAGTTGAGAGAGAGACATTTGAAACAGAGACACAATAGAGAGAGAGACAGTTGAGACAGAGACAGTTGAGAGAGAGAGACGACAACAAAGGAGACAGAAACAAGTGAAAAAAGGAAAACGAGTGTTGATGGAGGAGGGGAGCTGCTGCTGCCACGGCAACCAGAGCTCCCTGCTCTCAATCAGGTCCTCAGGGAGACCCCCAAGCTCAGAGTACGTGTGTGTGTGTGTGTGTGTGTGTGTGTGAAGGCTTGCCTGGATACAGAAACAGAATCACATGTTATCCTGCGACAGAAGAAGAGAGGCTGTGATTATTGTGGTCTGAACACACACACACACACACACACACAGTAACTGTATCATCTCTTTAAAGGAACAGTTCAACATTTTTTCTCTCTCTCTCTCTCTCTTTCTCTCTCTCTGTCTCTCAGAGGTCAAAGGTCTCTTGGCCGTGCTGTCGTAACCACGGCAGCGGAAGATCAAAACACACATCTCCTACAACTGACCTGAGCTCGTCTGATGTAACTGACCTGAAGATTAAAGACAGAAAGAAGAAAAGAAAGAGAGGTGATGTCCCCAGAACAAGCTGAACCAGCTCAGCAAATCTGGACTCTGGACTGGACTGATACCAGCTGGTGCTGAGCTTCACAAACACATAGTTGACACCAGTTGACTCACAGTAATACAGATCTTTCTGGCTGCGATGCGGCTGCTGGAGCTGATCGCGTCCACTCTAGACTTGTGCTCCCAAACTTTTGTGGTCCGTTGTGGACAATAAGTTGAGTGAGACTGACGATGTGGCTGGTGCCTGATGGTAGAAGAAATTTTCTCATTTCTGGTCGCCAGGGTTTCTGTCTTACTCGTAGCATATTTTACTTACTGCTGCTGCTCCAGTTAATTTTGTTGTATTCTTTATTAGCAGCTAATCATCCGCTTACACTTAAACTTACACTAGTTCTGCTAAAGACTCCTAGCTCTCTGCTTCTTTCAGCAACTTTTCCACTAATCCCACAGTTGTTTTCATGCTGTTCAGTTCTGCTTGGTGTGTCAGTTATTCCTCCGCCTACTTTAGTGATAATGCAACATGTGATGAATGTAGTTTATTTAGTGCGTTGGAGGCAAGGCTTAGTGAATCGGAAGCATGGCTCCATTAGCTGCTGTAGTTAGCCAGCTCCCTGTAACCAGTGTGGGCCGATCAAATGTAGCTCCTGTTAGCCTCCCTTGCTTCCTGTGCAGTAAGAGCAGGAATACAGATGTCACTTTCGTCTCTGTTCCTGCTGAAACACTAGACCAGTTGAGCAATTCTTGTGACTGAAGCCAACAACGAACCCTCTTTCAAAGTCATGTAGATCTTTTCCTCTTGAAATCTTGATACAAAACCAGAATCAACTGGACCTGCTCAGCAGTTTTAGAAACGCCACAGTGCATGATTGGATGTTGTGTGCACCTGTGTGGAAGCCTTTGTCCTTTAATTCGTCACACGTCTGTATTTGACAAACTGAGACAAAAATAGTATAAAATGTTGAATCTTTGAGAGTTTGGCGTTCATTGTGACTCTGTTGGAGGGAAAATAAAAGAGACGTGAAATCAAAGAGAAATAAATAAAAGTCTCTGTAATAATGAGGTTTGAGGTTATCAGTGATTTATCTTAATCAAATCCTGTTTGTGCTTTTGTGTCCGCTGAGGGAACAGAGTCGTTTAATAAAGTTTCATTAATCGTTTTCTCTGTTTTCTGTAAAAACATATTTTAGTGATCATTTTTAAACAGAATGAAAGAAAAGGGGAGATATGAAACATAAATGATAAGAGACTTCTCAAACACATGATGTACATTGTTAACTACAGAAACTCATTCTGGATAAAAGAAAACAAGTTTCCAGCTGTGCTGAATGTCAAACTGTTTGTCTCTGAGTCAGCGGAGACTTTATGTCCTACAGAAAACAAATATTATATTTAATACAGGATAGAAACGTCTGACTTCTGAGTTACACAGCAAAAAAGAGACTGATCTGTTCTTCTTCTCTTGTACTAATCTGACTCCAGTTAACCTGCTTACATTTTCATGGGTGCAGGAGGAGGAGGAGGAGGAGGAGCACACCATCCATCCATTGAACTGTACCAAATGTTTTACTGTTTTCCTGGACCACATCAGTCTGGATTCAAGGCAGGCTGCTAAGCTGAGACTGCCCCTTCTTGTGATGACAGAGTAAACCCCTCTCCTCTGTCCACATAGTTCCTCAAGGCTCCTTGATCCTCTTCTATTTAACATTTATATGCCTCCATCAGGCCACATTATACGCAACAATAACATCAAATATCATAATTATGCAGATGACACCCTGATGTTACTTTATTTTATGATTTCAATACATAAAGCACTTTGAATTAACTTTGTATATGACACTCATGTGGAGGCATCGCTGCTCATCTGGCTGACATCAGAGTGGATGTCAAGGCACCACCTAAAGCTCAACCTGGACCAGACTGAGCTTTGGTGCTGGCCTACAGTGAAGGGTTTTACTGGTAAGACTCAGAAAGCCAAGCCTTCTGTGACATCACAAGAAGCCCTTTGGAACATTGTCAGATCATGCTGGGATAACATGGGTCATCAGGTTTGGCACAAACTTGTGGAGTCCATGCCAGCTGGAGTGAATGCTGTCATTAAAGCAAAAGGGGGACATACCAAAGACTAAGATTCTCTGAAATCCCTGAACATTTTACAAAGATTCAACTTTTTACTCAAATTGTTAAGCTAATATTATCAGATATTATTTGTAATGAAAACAAATAGTATTACATTCGAAACAAATGCAAAATAGAAGTGTCTTGACTTGTGGTCTTAGACTTGATGGTCTAAATGTCTTGTTGATAAAAAACTTGCTGAATAAACTGTTTTGTTAGCTTTAGCTTTCTCAACATGACTTATTATTATTATAGTTGCAGAAACTGATTTAGAAGTACAGAAAATTGGAGGTCCTTGGGGTCCTTGGTTGTTCACCTGACTCAGGTTACAATGTATTTGACATTTAACCAGGTGATTTGCATTTAAATGGTCAAAGTTTTAAGTTTATTTCACTTCATACGTTCACTCATATTTTCTATCTTGACTAAATGAACTTAAAGCCTCAAAGAAAGTGACAGAGTCTGTCAGAGTGACCTGCTGACTTTATTCACTGTGAGGATCAATTTAGTACAGCCAAACAGTCATAAAACAAGATATACATTAAAAACAACAAAAAACAAAACAAGTGGAGCTGATTAGACACATCAGCTTTGATTGACGGCGCTATAAATGTGTGAAGACATTAACGTTCAATTCTTTATTTCATACAAAACAATGGTTTGTTTTTCAGTGTGGCACCACCACATACACACACGTCTAAAACCCCATGAAGACAACATGACTCAACATCCATTTATACAAAAACAATCTGAGATATAAATACACTATTTATAATCTGTATGTTACAAAAAGAGTTTCCCTTGGTGAGCTCAGTGACGGGTGGGGGGCGGCGTGATCAACCACAGTGACGTATAAATATTCAGCCATCAACTTTGGCAAAAATCACAAAACCCACAGAGAAAACACAGGAGGCATGGCTTTGAGTGCAAGGGTGGGGCTTAAGTGCTCGGGGCGGGGCTTGGGGAGGAGGAACTAGAATAAAAAAGACAACTCTGAACAAGAAGACAGATAATGACAGTAGCCTATCAGGATGCAGGATTTGTTTTTACAGTGCGAGCATAAAAAAGAAAAACAGATAAAAATAAATACACAGACAGGCGGGGGTGGGGCTAAATGAAGAAGGGGCAGGACTAGTAATGGGAGGAAGACAATTTTCATTCATTATTCTTTTTTTTAGAGGATCTTTTCAATTTCAGA
This sequence comes from Enoplosus armatus, assembly GCF_043641665.1. Taxonomy (NCBI): domain Eukaryota; kingdom Metazoa; phylum Chordata; class Actinopteri; order Centrarchiformes; family Enoplosidae; genus Enoplosus; species Enoplosus armatus. The sequence goes on along the minus strand of NC_092199.1, from coordinate 237,280 downwards.
GATCAGTTAGAAGTCAGTTTTTAAGTCTAGTTTCTTGACACAATTAAAGGCCAATCAGGTGTGAGGAAAGTTAAAACAAAGCAGGATTCAACTTTTCTGTTTTTAGGAGCCTTTAATGTCCACAATCTTCAACCAGAATTACATCACAAGTATAGAAAATGATGTCACACCACAGGTGTGACATCACACCCCTCAAACACAGACTAGAACATCAGAATAATTACAGAAGCTGAAAGCACCCGGAGAAAACTGCTGTACAAAAAGTCCTTTTTATTTTCTTCTTTAAAGACCGGAGACTCTGTCCAGTCGGAGACAACAGTTCATTTTTTTAATCTGTGATGGACAGGATCAATACTCTGTGCTGACTGGTTAGCTGCTGCCTGGGGCCTCGCCTTCTGAGGCCCCAGGCCCCTCCTCCTCTGAGGTGATTGGTGCTCGTGGCTGAGAGGGAGGAGAGAGAAGAGGATGGAGGAGGAAGATTCTTTACATCGGAGGGACGACGAGGCCGGACATGGCTGCAGAGAGAGAGACAGAAGTATTCAAGGTAACGCAGACGTTCATCAAAGTTTATCAAAGACAGCAGCAACAGACCAGAGGAGAGACATGCAGACAGATTTATTGTATATTTTATTTTATTCATCACCTCATCCTCACGTAACCTGACCACATAGCTGCTCTGATTGGCTGAATGTGTCTAATTCAAAAAACCTAAAATAAATTACACATTTTATCAGAGCAAAGTCTCACTTTGTGTTTTTAAATGACATGTCAATTAATCGCCAAAAGATTCAGTAGTAGAAGAAAATGGAGCGTCCATGGTAGATGTTGCAGTATTAATACCCGTAATACTCCAAGTTGTAGTAAAGCTGTATTTTCCAGCACACACACACTGTCTGATGTCATTCCTCATTAGCTTCCTGGTAACGACAAAATGCATGTAGCAGCACGCAGTTTAATTTACCAGCTCATTACATACACACACACACACACAGTTTGAGTTTTAATTTAGTTAAACCACGAGGCTGTAAAATGACACTTCAGTTGTTTAGTCATTAACAGAGACAGAGAGAGAGACAGACATAGAGAGAGAGACGGACAGAGAGAGAGACAGACACAGAGACAGACAGACAGGCAGAGAGAGAGAGACAGAGAGAGAGACAGAGAGACAGACAGAGAGAAAGAGAGAGAGAGAGAGAGACGATAGACAGAGAGACAGACAGAGAGACAGACAAAGAGAGAGACAGACATAGAGAGAGACAGAGAGAGACAGACAGACAGAGAGACAGAAGGAGAGAGAGACAGAGAGACAGACAGAGAGAAAGAGAGAGAGAGACGAATAGACAGAGAGACAGAGAGAGAGACAGAGAGAGAGAGAGACAGACAGAGAGACAGATAGACAGAGAGACAGACAGAGAGAGAGACACATAGACAGAGAGACAGACAGAGAGAGAGACAGGCAGAGAGAGAGAGACAGATAGAGAGACAGACAGACATACATACATACAGACAGACAGACAGAGAGACAGACAGACAGACAGACAGACAGAGAGACACGTTCCTGTCATGCATAGATATGAAAATACACCAATTTAAAAATGTAAAAAAAAAAGTACTAAAACTAAACATTTACAACCAGATTAAAAACAGAAAGACGATGAAATGACAGAAGAAAGACACACACATCAACACAAATAACCTCTAATGGCTTTAATAATAAAATAATATTTGTTATAAGTTTATTACTGTGGAGGTAAATATGTGAAATGATTTCTTTATTGACTTTTATTGGCAGCGTTCAGCACCGACTGCAGCTACAACTATTAATAACATTCAAACTGTATTTATTCATCTGCTCTGATGGTGTACGGCCTGCAAATGGATCGACACATTACACACACTACACACACACACACACACACACTCACACACACATACACTGTGGCCTTTCTGCCTCAGCGAAGGCGGAGAGCAACATGAATATTTAACACTCGACAAACCTCTCTGTCAGAAACACTGACATCACACACTGCTAGAGTGTGTGTGTGTGTGTGTTTAGAGGATGTATCTGTGGGTTGTAGTGAATAAAACATGGATTGGCCTGTCACTCTCCATGCAATACTAACAGTACTCAGGTTACCCACCCTGTGTGTGTGTGTCTTCAGTATTTACTCGTATTCAGGCAGTGATGTTGTTTACAGGAAATCAGAGCTGATGAAACTGAAGCTGCAGTGACTCATGTACACCTCATTCATTCATTCATTAATAAACACATAATAAACTGCTGTTAATTCACTGTCAATAATAAAGACTATTATTATTATATGATATTATTTTATTATTGTCAAATAATCCTGATCAGATTGTGTCTTTTTTGGTTGTGAAGGATAGTTGGTTGTTGGTTGTTTTTTTTGATGGACAGATGGCTTTACTTGTTGCTAAAGTAATCGCTAACTACTGGTAACTGTAGCTGCCCTTAGCTAGTTAGCTCAGATAGCCGTGCAGCTAGCTGATGTTAACCATCTGACTCTTGGAGCACGGGCCTGTAAACCTCCTCTTCCCTCTGGTACAGTAATGAATGATATATAATACAGTAATCAGTGAGGCCCGGCCCAGAAACACTCCGGTGGCGTCTATCGTTTTTCAACCTAATTCTTGTTTTATTTGTGGTGATAAACAGTAAGTTCATCAAATGCAGTGCCTCATATCTCTACTTTGAAAAAACAAGCTGAGAAGATCATGGTGGGGGAGATGTTTGACAAACACGGAGGAGGAGGTGATAAGGGAGGTGGAGTGTCACCTTGCAGCCCGTTGGGATTGTTGGAGCAGTTTGGTGGAGGAGGAGGTGAAGCTGTTGGCCGGACGACAGGAGCGAAGGCGCTCTTCTGTTTGACAGCAGCCGAGAAGGAGAAAACTCCGTGAGAGGAGTTACAGTTAGAAACCGCCATTGTCGGACTGGAGGGAACAACTGAAACACAGACAGGAAACAGATCAGAAACCAGTTCACAAACTGGTGTCTATCACAGTGGAGACAAATAAGAAACCAGTGAACATTTTTGACCTGAAGATGGCGCTAAAAGGATGTAAACAGGAGTCAAGAAGCATACTCTGGAGACCAGGAATGTGTAATTCATTTGGTTTCCATATTTCTGATGTATTTGTCCTGATGGTGGCGCTGGAGAAAAGGTCAGGGGGTCATTAAAATCATTCAAATTCTTCCTCTGGAGACCGTGAATATCCACAGAAGTGAAGATGGAGGTCTCAGATCTCCACACTTTCTTTTTTTTCTTTCCTTGACATTGTGATGACACACCTGGTCTTGTGATCACTTTAGTTTCTAGATGACATCTTTACGATTTACCTCATTAAACATGTGACCTCTGTTGTGTGACGTATGCATCGATATAAAACGCTGCAGGAAGTAGAAGTAGTAGCAGTGTAGTAGTAATAGTTGTAGTAGTGCGTATGCATCGATATAAAACGTTGCAGGAAGTAGAAGTAGTAGCAGTGTAGTAGTAATAGTTGTAGTAGTGGTGGTAGCATTTACCTTGATACTTACTGCCGTAGGGAGAGTTGGCAGACGACCCGTTGAGGAAGCCGGGTGATGTTGCCACTCCGAGGTTTGGCATGCCGGTGTTGCCGTAGCCATTCATGCTGTTGCTGACGGTGTTACCATAGTTACTCTGTTGGGGGGTGGAGCTCGGTACGTATCCCCGCGGTGACACACTGCTCGTGTTACGACTGTAACCAACTGAAAAAGGACAACATCAAAGGTTTATAGTACTGCAGTAAACTGCTGCTCACTACCTTCAGGCGTCAGGTATCAGGCTGTGGTTCACATGTTGCCCAGTGTTCCCAGTTCAGTCCATGTCAGCTGACAGGAACATTTCACCACTGTGATGATTCAGTGACGTTAGATTATTAAATTCAGACATTTGAATCAATTCACATTCAGATTTTGGATCAGTTTTGGACATGCAGTTGAATGCCCCCCAAAAGTCAAGATCTTCCTGTCACACTAGTGAGATATAAAATGTGTGATGTGACCCTCATCATGTCTCAGTACTGTGTTACTCCTGATACCTTCACACTTGCAGTACTTCTACTTGCACTACAATTTCTCACACCTTGCGTTGTGTCAGAGACATTGACGGCCAGCTGTCCACTGAAGGAGTTTACTCCCATCATGCCGTGGGAGGCAGTGTTGCCTAGTGATGGGATCTGGTTGTGGTTCCTGGGAACGCTGTAGAGAGCTTCTGCGATGTCGGCCGCACGCTTCAGGATGATCTCCTGCAGATAGTCAGACAGAGACCTGTATTAAGTCTGGATACAAACTTTGATCAGCAGCACAACAAAGGCTCCCGTGTAATTAAACCGTTCTGCAGCAGGACAGTGTAGTGTCACCCCCCCACCCAACTCCCGCCCTCTGTTCATTGTATATGTACCCACCCACTGTAGTAGTCCATTGGTCTACTGGTCCACTGTTCCAGTATTTTTCCGGGGAAGCTGAGCAGTGATAATTTCAGCACACCCTCCTGTCTCCCTTTTTAAAAATGGAAACCACCACCCCAGACTGCCACTCCGCAGGTACTGTCCCGGGTCTCCAGGTGACACTGAAGAGACCTATCAGCCAAACATTGTCCAGAGCCTTCAGCATCTCAGTGTGAATCTCATCCACACATGGCGCCTTGACGCTAAGGAGCTTCTTGACTACTTCAGCTCCCCCCAGGTCTTCAAACTCTGCCTACTCAACAGTCGGGTTTAGTGCTCTTTCCACCGCTCAACAATATCCCCAGTCAGCAGTTCTCCTCCCCTGCTGAAAACAGCCTAAGCCAAGGCCCCTCTCCCCTCCTGAGGTTTGCCAGAACTTCCTTGAGGCCAAGGAATGATTTTTCTCATAAATCAGTATTTCATTATAGAATAACACCTTCTCACTTTACTAACTGGAACAAAGTTCATGAAACAAGAATGAATGAGAAATGCACCAATTTTCTTCCATATCCTTTATTTTTGTATCTCTCTGCATTTAGTCATTTACCGGTGAAACAAAAACAAACTCCTGAAATTCCAGGGCTGTAATAATAATTAAAAAACCCATCAACAACATGTGATATAATCACACTACTGTGCAGCACTGTGAGGGCTCGTCTGGCCCCACCAACTGGTCTTTTTGATCCAGGTTTTCAAATGAAGTCATTCTGAAGCCGCCCCCTTTAGTCTGTTAGTCTGGTACAAGGTGTCCTGGTTTGAGTCTGGTAACGACTGGTTGTGTTGTTGTTGTCTGTATATTTCGATGTGGTGACTGCAGAAACAAACCAAACCTGAATGTGTTTTCAACAGTTGTGTTGCAGATGGTGGAGTATGAAGGTATGAAGGAGAAAAGAGCTCATGGATTTTGGAAAATATGCTCATTGAATATTCATGTGACCGAAATGAAAAATGATTCTCTGTTCGGTCGACGAAGACGTCTGATTCACTTTTAACAAAGTGACGAAGAAAACTGTAAAAACACATGTTCAGTTTGTTTCATGTTGTTTTACACATACAAGACGACATGTCATCTTAAACACATACACACACACTGTAACACACACACACACACACACACACACACACTGTAACACACACACTGTAACGCACATGCACACGCACACTGTAACACACACTGTAACACACACACGCAGACAGACACACACACACACACACACACACACACACACTGTAACACACACACTGTAACGCACATGCACACGCACACTGTAATACACACTGTAACACACACACGCACACACACTGTAACACCCACCCACCCACACACACACACACACACACACTGTAACACACTGTAACACACACACACACTGTAACACACACACACACACACACACACACTTACACTTTAACACACACACACACACTGTAAGTCACACACTGTAACACACACACATTGTAAAACACAATGTAACACCCACACACACACACACACACACACACACAGTTACACACACACACACACACTGTAACACACACGCACACACTCAGTAACACACACACTGTAACACACACACACACACACACACACACACTATAACACTCATACTGTAACACACACACACACTGTAAGACACACACACGCTGTAACACACACACCAGGTGCTGTTGTTATTATTATTACTACAGTTGGATTAACATTCGTTTACAACCTCTGTTCTCTGTTCAAGGTTACTCTTTCACTTCAATAGACCTGAGTGTGTGTGTGTGTGTGTGTGTGTGTGTGTGTGTGTGTGTTTGGGGTGATTAACTCGCGGGTTGAGAAGCGTGTCGGGGAGTCAGAGGATGGAGTGAATATAAAGTGTTTCAGTGTTTCAGGAGGTTCTAAGTCATAAACCTGGAGGAGGAGGGACGTCCTGTCACTGAGCATCATGGGAAATTTTCTTTACAAGAAAATAAACAACACCTTCTCGTCTCTTTGAGCAACAAAACTCCTGGATGTGTGAACTCAACCTTTTTATATTAAAGTCACTGAAGCTCTGACCTGAACTGAAGGTTTGATGGAGATCTAATCATTTAAATAATTCAAATTATTCAAATTATTCATCATTTTTGTAAAATATTCACAGAGTGGTCGGTTAATCAACTCGTTCCCGTTCATCTTTATTTGATCTGTAACTGAACGTGCTGTTTCCTGTTTCCTCTAGATAACCAAACAGACTCAAACCAAATGTCAGCTGATGTATGTGGACAGGTGTGCAGGTGCAAGCGTTACCTGGTTGTTATGAGGCATCCCATAGAGCGCCTCCACCAGGTCAGCTGCCCTCTTCAGCAGCACCTCCTGAAACAGAGGAGGGAGGAGGTCAATAAACAGGAAGTACTGAGCATCAACACACACAAAATATGAGTCCACGGGTCGATGGAGATTAACAGCTGCTGGAGCTAATAAACAGCTGGTGGAGCTACTAAACAGCTGCTGGAGCTAATAAACAGCTGCTGGAGCTAACAAACAGCTGGTGGAGCTAACAAACAGCTGGTGGGGCTAAAAAACAGCTGGTGGAGCTAACAAACAGCTACAGGAGCTAACGAACAGCTGGTTGGGCTAATAAAGAGCTGCTGGAGCTAATAAACACCTGTTGCTGGAGCTAACAAATAGCTGCTGGAGCTAATAAAGAGCTGCTGGAGCTAATAAATAGCTGCTGGAGCTAATAAACAGCAGCTGGAGCTAATAAACAGCTGCTGGAGCTAATTCTCCAGTCCTTTCCATTAAACCCCCACAGAAGAAGAAGAGGACACGACGAGATGACATCATTAAAAGAATTGTGCATATGCATGTGTGTCTGTGAGGGTGCGTATGTGTGTGTGTGTGTGTGTGTGTGTGTGTGTTTGTGTTTGTGTGTGTGTGTGTGTGTGTGTTTGTGTTTGTGTGTGTGTGTGTGTGTGTGTGAGGGTGTATGGCTCTGTGAAGTGTAACTGAGCTCTGATTAGAACAAACACTGTTTAATACCATCAGCTCCATCAGGTCAACAACCACACACACACACACACACACACTGAGCCTCTTTAACGTTGAACTACATCACTTCGATGAGCAGTTAGTGTTCAAATGCAGCCAAACAAACAGCCGTGTGTTAAAGTGTGTGTTACAATGTGTGTGTATATGTTACAATTTATGTGTGTGTGTGTGTGTGTGTGTGTGTGTAATCAGCCAGCAGCAGAACAATGCTTCATTGAGTCTTTATCTTAATTAAACACACACTCAGTTAATCTGCTGCTTTTCATTACAAACTTCTTCAGGAGGGTTTTCAATTAACCCCGCCCCCCTCACCCCTCCATCACTCTTCATCCCTCCATCACTCATTGTTCTGTGTCCCTTTTGTATCTGTTAGGATTCTTCTTCTTCTTGTGCCCTAAAGCTTTCTGCATCTCAGAATCAGTTACAGTTCCCAAACCTGTCAGAAAGGGTATCTGACCCACTGCTCAGACTTGGCCAGATAGTGGCCCTATAACAACAATGCTCACTTTCCAAAGCTCCATCCAGTTGGATCAACAAACCAGAAGAATGAATTCTTTTCAGTATTTATCACCAACATTTTGGTGAAGCGTTTTCAGTTCAAACAGACAGAAATACGTGATGTTGTTACCTCAACTTGTGAGAAGGTGTGTGGAGACCACATCTCCCCAGTAGTGAGTCAGTAAGTCACATTCTCTGGGGACAGAAAGGTCCAGGTCCAGGTGGCCCTGACCTTCTCGTATGTGGTGTGAGGTCATATTAAGGTTTCATATTGTGACCCCGTGAAAATGTCTTTTTATTTTTTAAGACCTAGACATCAACACCAGACTCAGCAGCCAGCCTCTACTAGGGCCCATGTAATGACACTCGTTGACCTGAAGGTGGCGCTGTAATAATCAAGTTTACATTTTGGCAAATATCTCAAAATTGGCAAAATTCTTTCTTCATTTTAATCTCTCTAGTCGTCTGCAGCTGCTCTAACAGTTTTACATTTAGCGATTTCGACATCTCGTCAGAAACTGCTGAGTCACTCGTCCCAAAACTTCATCATCAGACTTAATATGTCTGTTTCAACTAGACAATCAACTTTTATCAAAACAGCAACAGATGCAGTCATGTGGAACACGACTTCACTGAAACTCCATCAAATGTTTGTGAAAGAAGATTTAAATATGTCAGCAGAGCTTCAGCCACCGCCAACGAGTTTTTGATCTGAAAATCAAGTGTAAGAAACAGTCTGCTGATCATTGTGGTATATCTTATATTTTTCTTCATTACAACTAAATGTTTAACAGTCTTTAACACACAATTCACTATCAGACTCAATGTGTGTGTGTGTGTGTGTGTGTGTGTGTGTGTGTGTGTATGTGTGTGAGAGAGGAAGTCATTTCTGTGAAGTAGCTTTCAGCCTCCGATCGTCTTTAATCTGCTCGTTTATGCAGAGCGATGTTCAAGTGTGTCCCAGCGTGTGAGATTTATTCACTCACACACGTACACACACACACACACTGTGTTTATAGTGACAAATGAAAGCCTTATTATTACAAGTGTTTCACTGTTACGCAGTGAGAAGACAAGCACCTCTCACACACACACATTAACAAGGTTACCACGGCGATAGAGCCGGAGGTTGGGATGTCATCACTGAAGAGGAAACCAATTATTCTTTTAAGACCACACACACACACACACACACACACACACACACACACACACACACACATCCTTCAGATTCAGCAGCAGGAAATGAACCTTAATAAACGTGACATCATGAATAATTACAATAAGATGAATAAAGTCTAAATAAATAAATAATAAAAGGAAGAGAGACATAAACACGAGGGAGGCCGTCAAGACGATCAGATACACATTGATGAGCACCTGAAGCAGCGCAGGTGAGCTCATCGTCAACAACCAACAGCCAATCAGCTGCTCTGCTTTATCATTAACGCCTCTATTAGAAACATAGAAAATAACAGAACGACAGAAGAGCGAAAACAGAGAGAAGTTATGTCTTTTTATAAATCTGATAACAGATGACTGATCGTGTGTGTGTGTGTGTTTGTGTGAGTGAATGTGTGTGTGTGTGTGTGTTTGTGTGAGTAAGTGTGTTTGTGTGTGTGAGTGAGTGTGTGTGTGTGTGTTTGTGTGAGTGAGTGTGTGTGTGTGTGTGCCAATCTCCTTTCTTGCCACATGGCTGCACTCGCTGATTACCTGATTTGACTGTTTCAACCTCCCTGTTTGCCAATGGGCTTTACACACACACGCACAAATGATTATCTTGTATGTGTGTGTGTTTGTAGAATTTTATGCTCTTTCCTGTTGATGTGTGTGTTTCTCTGTGTGTGTGAGTGTGTATTACTCATGTTGTGGGGACATAATTCTGTTTACACAAAAAGTCACGTTGTGGGGACTCGCCTTCCTTTTGAGGACAAAACTCAAGTCCCCGCAACGTAAATCATTACATGACCTTAAACCAAGACTTGGTTTAAGGTTTAGGTTTAGGTTAAGGTAAGTAGTGGTTATGGTTAGGGTTAGTCTCCAGGAAATGAAGGTAAGTCAATGTCCTCTGAAGTGATGGAAACACCACTGTGTGTAGGGTTAGGGTTAGGGGCTTCTGATTCTTTTCATCCATGTTGACTCAACAGTTGAACAACCTGAACTCAAGGTGTGTTTCCTCTGAAGCAGGTGAGCAAGTGGCCCTTTGTTTTCTACTGTTCCAGTGAAGGTGCAGAATAAACTGGTGATTATAAACCTGGACACCATATCCCTGTGCTCCTCTGTCCCCTTTAGCTCTGCCCAGGTGTGCTACATCATGATTGTCCAGTGAGGTGCACCTGCTGTAAAGCTCCTGTTCCAGCATCAGGAGAGAGGCTCCCGGTCTTGCTGCCTCTCAGCCTCTTGTGTTTTGGTTGTGCTTTCAGGTCGTCTTGATTTAGTGTCTCAGTTGTTTGTGTGTCCTTATGTTAATACATCTAATGGTGTCTCTGTGGTGGAGTGTAACACCATCACACTCTTCAGAGAGCTGAGTGAAGAGTGAAGTTGTACACACACCGGCCAATCACAAGCTTTGGTTTCATTAGTCTCTTTGTATACACATCGTACCAAATTCAGAATTTGTTGGTTCTATTATTTCTCTTTCTATTATTTTATTTCTCATGGGTCCATTATGTCTCTAAACTAAAACTATTTCAGGACCTTTATTAAGTTTATAGGATGACTTAGACCTGATTCTGACTTTTCTCGACTCTAATGACCATGTTGTCGTATGTTGGACAGATTTAACCAGGTTTCTGAAACCAGGATGTGATGTTTACATGTGTTTATGTGTACTAGTGTTCACATAAACACAGTCATTCATGGATCAATAAATCCGGCTCAGATGTCTGCTGGAGTCTAACATCAGAAGCATTCAGGATTACTTCCAGTTATTAGAGTTTCCGTGGTCGGCAGTCACTCTGCTGCACGCTGAGCACAAGGCAGCGTGGGTAATTGAATAAAACCATTACAGATAAATTATTAAAGACGTGGTGGGATGTGGTTTTCATTATGGAGCTAACAGCATGTCAGCTCACATCACAGGAGACAGAAAACACACAGCAGAGATCCTTCAGCTCCTCCACGTCTGATCCACGTAAACCGATGGCAGTTGTTGTTTTAGCAGCAGTTAGCATCAGAGCTGTTTCTTGACCAACAACCACTGATCCAGGACCAGGACCAGGACCTTTGACTGACAGCTTTACTGATGTTGTGCGATGAGGCCCGACTCACAGCTCATCAGAAAGGTGTTGGATCACGTTAACATGTTGAAACACAAACTGTTGCAGCATGTCTTCTGAAAACGTCATCACCGGTTGTGAATGTAAAATTATCCAGTAATTCACAAGCAAAAAGCAAAGAATAAATACATCTGAAAACACGCCCTGATTGGCTGAAACAGACCTATGTTTCTTCTGATCTGTTATAACCCCTTACATCATCTTATGACCCCTCAGGGGGTCCCGACCACTGCTTTGACGTATCATTGTATGTTGTAGCATTAAGATTTCCACTCATTGAAACAAACCAGGAGAAACACTCGAGGTGTCACTGAGGAGGAAAATATAAAATAAAATATAAAATATTGATCCAGAAAGAAACATTGAACTGTAAAACTGCAAAAGATACACAATGAGTGTGTTAAAGAGTTAGTGTGTGTTTCAGTTAAAGACTTAGAGTCAGTGTGTTTCAACACACACACACACACACACACACACACACAAACATGTGCGCGCGCACACACACACACACACACACACACACACACACACACACACACACAGTAGAATCAGTAGATGCAGCTGATGATTATCAGGACTCTGAGCAGCCAACCAGAACACAGACTGATGGAAAAAACACCAACAATAATCATTATTCTCTGTCTGTGTTTGTATAAAACGATTGTTTGTCTGTGTGTGTGTGTGTGTACGCGTGTGTGTGTGTGTGTGTGTGTGTGTCTGTGCGAGTGTGTGTGTTTGTGTGTGTGTGTGTGTGTGTGTGTGTGTGTGTGTGAGTGTGTGTGTGTGTGTCTGTGTGAGTGTCTGTGTGTGTGTGTGTGTGTGTGTGTGTGTGTGTGTGTGTGAGTGTCTGTGTGAGTGTGTGTGTGTGTGTGTGTGTGTGTGTGTGTGTATGTATGTGTGGTACCTTGGGCAGTCTCTCTGGGTCTCCGGGGTGACGAGGGATGACCTTCTGTAACCTCTGGAAGCCGTAATCTATAGTGGGTTCATTTAAAGCTGAAGAAGAAGAAATAAATGGATCAGATTTATATATATATATAAAAATCACACACACACACACAGACACATGAGTTTATATGAAAATCATGAGTTAGATGATTTTGATGGTTTCCACGGTAACGAAGGTTTCACATATTTATCACAGCTGATTCACCGTTTCACATGTAGTCACATGTAACATTCAGATTATTAACAAAGACACATAACAACAGAAACAAACATCATTAGAGCCATGTTGCTTAGCAACCCACCAGACTTCTCCTGCTGACTGAACTGTGTGATGAACCAGCACTCTGATCTCTGATTGGTCGGACACACTTCTTCTTCTCTCCTCTAACATTTACCGTTTAAACTGGTTGGGAGCTGATAAATCAGATCATCATTGAATGCAACCGAGCACAGAGTGTCTGTGTGTGTGTGTGTGTGTGATGTGCATGAATCATAATCCAGTCTTGGTTCAGCTGCGTTTAACAAGCTTTAGAGTGACTCTCCTATACATCACAAACAGTGTGTGTGTGTGTGTGTGTGTTCAGTCCTTGAGGGCTCACAGGGCGTAACAAGAAGCAGTTATAAGAGTGTGTTGGCTCTCCAGATGTCTGTGTTATCTACAGTCTGCTGTGTGTGTGTGTGTGTGTGTGTGTGTGTGTGACCTTGTGTTGTTGACTGTGAGAGAGTTTTTTATCACCTGTGTGTCTGTTCAATGGCCGTCTGTCTGTCTTTTCATTTTTTATGGATCAAACTTAGATTGATTGTTAGTGTGTCTTTGATTTTGCCCTCAAAGGTTCACTCTGTGTCTTTGTGTCAGTTACACCTGATCAGGTATCTGTGTTTGAAAAACACGAATTACAAGGTTCTCGCTTCTCAAGTGCTAGATGTAAATATAGGGTGGTAGTAACACAGAATCAGAAACTCCATCTGACTCTATTAGACTCTATAAGACTATATCAGACTCCATTGGACTCTATCAGACTCTATCGGACTCTGGCGGACTCTATCAGACTCTTTCGGACTCTAGCGGACTGCACTTCTGCTCATCTGTGTGTTATTGATGTTATTGATCAGATGTGGAAGATGAAATATTTGGAACTTCTATGTCATATATTTATCACACGTTTGTCATGAATCTTACCTGTCTGTAACTTTGACAGACAGGTGAGACTCATGAGACACTTTGATGAGTCTTCGTCTGATTGGTTGATTGGCTGATTGGCTGTGACCACGTGTGGTTACCCAGCATAGCGTTGAACTGATTATTTTTTATTATTGGTTGTTGATAAGGATGTGATCAGTTCGCGTTGATCTGACGTGGCACTGATCAGTACATCTGTTCTACAGCTAAGGCTGATGGGAAATGTAGTGTTCTCTCTGAACGCTTTCAGTACAACTAGATATTTGAGAGAACGTAAACTGTGTTTAATTTGTTTTTATGCTGTTATTTTTAACGCTTTTACTGTAGAACTGTAGTACTTACTATAGTTTTGTGTTTTTTATGGTTTTATTTTATGGGTTTGTACTTTCTGCAGTGGAGGAAGAAGTACTCAAATATTTTACTTCAGTAAAAGTAGTAATAACACAGTGTAGAAATACTCTGCACTGCACAAATTTTACTCAGTAGAAAAGTATACGCATCAAAATATACTCAAAGTATCAAAAGTAATGATGTCAATGATTTATAGGGAGTCAAACAAATAAACACATAAATACATGTGTGCGTTAGTGGAGCTGATTTTAAGTACTTTATGATCTGATGGGCAGCTTGTGAGTTTCCTTATGGGGATCAATAAAGTCTTATCTTGACCTGTAATAATACATCATTTATTAGTTGATAATAATAATAATAATAATAATAATAATGTATTGTATTATTAATCTAAATCTGCCAAGTAACTAAACTTCAAATCAAATTTCAATCATCAAATATGTAGAGCAGTAGAAGTAGAAAGTAGCATGAAATGGAAATAAAATAAAGCACAAGTACCTCAAACTGGTAGTACTTAAATATAATACTTCAGTAAATGTGATTAAGTGCATCAATGAAACATTTTACTGATATATGAGGAGTTTATTAGAGCCAATGACTCCAACAGGTTTCACTGTCTGCAGAGACAGACAGGTCAGACTCAACCCATCAGACAGCTGTGTGTGTGTGTGTGTGTGTGTGTGTGTGGTGAGGAAATGAAAATCTGAGAGCGGGTCAGACATGAGGTGTTGAAGTGATCAATACTCCACGATCAATGCTCATTAAAATTTCATGGACATGTCTGTCTGCACAAGGACAGACAGGTCCACAGGACACGTTTTATCAGCTGATGTACACAGAACATGTACACAGCATAGACACAACATGTACACAGCATGTACATGTACACAGCATGTACACTTTGACTGATGATGATTTCATTTTTCTTTTGTGTTTTTAAACGTTTCTCGTCTGATATCAAACTGAATCATCTGTTTCTGAAAGGTACAAATACACCTGCCCAGTATGATGTGTTCAAGTGCAGTAGTAGAGATCAGCTGACTCTGACTAACACACGGAGTGGAATGTAACTAAGTACTGGAGTGCTGCACTTAATTACAATGTTGAGGTACTTGTACTTGACTTGAGTATTTCCATTTCATGTTAGTTAATACTTCTACTCCACTACATCTGAGAGGGAAATATAGTACTTTATATTTTATAAACTATGATGCATTATTAACGATCAAACTACCCAACAGTTTAGGTTCAAATCACATTTATATAATATATGAAAAGAGTACTGTTACTATCGATGAATGAAGTATATTTTGCTGCCTGAGATCCAGTTTTCCCTCCCCTCTTGTCTGTTGTGTTTTCACCTGTCTGTCCCCTTGATCCTGCAAGCTTTGGCCTGACGTACTGACGTACTGCGGTAAGCGTATTGCTTCACTTCCAGTTTCTGTGTCTCTGGTAGCATGTGTGTTTGGCTGCTCTAAGCTCAAACAAGTTAAATTTGTTTGTTATATATTTCATTACAGCTAACCACTTAAACGTACACTAGTTCTGCTTAGCACTCATAGCTCTCTCCTTCCTTTAGAGACTTTTTTGCTAATCTCACAGTTGTTTACACACTATTCTGTCTGTTATATTAGCCTAGCTGCTAGCGATGGCTTCTCACTCTCCTGCTCTGTCCTGCTCGGTGAGTCAGATGTTTAGTTATTCCCCCGCCTCCTTTAGCAATAGTGGTAAATGTAATGAATGTAGTTTATTTAGCGTGCTGGAGGTGAGGTTCCGCACCATGGAGACGGCTGTAGTTAGCCAGTCCCCAGGAGCCGGTGCGGACCGACCCAGTACAGCTCCTGTTAGCTCCTTAGGCAGAAACGTGAAATTAGCGACACCAGCGACCGTAGTGAAATGCATTCCTGGGGCCAGAGCGGGCGACATTGAATCAAATGTAAACCTGCTGGCTAAGGATAAGTGTAAATACAGTAAGATTGTTTTTCAAGTCGGCGGTAATGACTCTGGAGGTCACAAAAATTAACGTGGAGTCGGTGTGTACGTTTGGACCCAATTTGGCCCCAATTTGACCAGTGATGATATGTTTAGCCGCATGTCATCATTCAACCGCTGGCTGTCGAGGTGGTGTCCAGCAAACGATGTGGGCTTCGTAGATATTTGGCGGACTTTCTGGAGGAGACCTGGTCTGATGAGGAGAGACGGCATTCATCCCACTTTGGATGAAGCGGCTCTCATATCCAGAAATCTGACCGACTTTATTAGTGAACCAAAACTGTGACAATCCAGAGTCCAGACCAGGAGGCAGAGTCGCAGTCCTACACGCTTCTCTGTGCTTCCATTAGAGCAGTTACCCACCCAAAACCCCATAATGACTGTGCCTGCCCCCTGACCACTTAAATGAATTCAATCAAAAATAAACAGGAGAGGACTCGTCAATAAAAACTTAATAAAAATTAAGACCACCACTGCTATAGGCCAAAACAATAGGAAAATTTACTGTGGACTGTTAAACATCAGATCTCTGTCATCTAAAGCTGTATCAGATGCGTTTCTCTCATTATTGGATTCGATCGGCTTCTGAGGGTACAGAAACCCACTCACTGTTTTAATCACACCCTCGACCTTCCCTCCCATGTACGCCAAAGTCAGTCATGGAGTTCCACAAGGTTCTGTGCTTGGACCAATACCATTCACCTTATATATGTTTCCTTTTGGAGATATCATTAGAAAACACACAAGGACATAAAGACCTGGATGACCTGCAATCATCTGATGTTGAACTCGGACAAGACAGAAGTTATTGTTCTTGGACCTGAACACCTCAGAAACACAGTATCTAAGGATATTCTTAAACTAGATGGCATTGCCCTGGCCTCCAGCGCCACCGTGAGGAATCTCTGAGTTGTCTTTGATCAGGACATGTCCTTTATAACGCTCACGTAAAACAAACTTCAAGGACTGCCTTCTTTCACCTCCGTAACATTGAAACATCAGGAAGATCCTGTCTCAAACAGATGCAGAAAAATTAGTCCATGCATTTGTCACGTCTAGGCTGGATTATTGCAATTCCTTATTATCAGGCTGTCCCAATAAGTCCCTGAAGACTCTCCAGCTGATCCAGAATGCTGCGGCATGTGTACTGACAGGAACCAGGAAAGGAGATCATATTGCTCCTGTATTAGCTTCTGTGCACTGGCTCCCTGTAAAATCCAGAGTAGAGTTTGAAATCCTTCTCCTGATTTACAAAGCTCTTACTGGTCAGGCACCATCATATCTTAAAGAGCTCATAGTACCCTATTACCCCACTAGAGCACTGCACTCTCAGAATGCAGGGTTGCTTGTGGTTCCTAGAGTCTCCAAAAGCAGAACAGGAGCCAGAGCCTTCAGCTATCAAGCTCCTCTCCTGTGGAATCGGCTCCCAGTTTGGGTCCGGGAGGCAGACACACTCTCTACTTTTAAGAGTAGGCTTAAAACTTTGCTTTTTGATAACGCTTATAGTTAAGGGCTGGCTCAGGCCTGTCTGGACCAGCCCCTAGTTATGCTGCTATAGGCCTAGACTGCTGGGGGACTTCCCATGATGCACTGAGCTTTCCTCCTCTCCCTCTCCATCTTTACACATTCATGTCCCTCCAATGCATGTTACTAACTTTATATCTTCCCGGAGTTTCTTTGTGCTTTGTCGTCTCACAGGTTCCTGTGGATCCTGGTCCTGGTATGCCTGGCTGCTGCTGCCATGGGCCTGCTTGACTCTCATCACTACAGTTATTATGTTTAGTCGTAGTTCTGTTGCTATTAAAGTTGCTATTATTAATCATATCTCAGCTATTATTACAGCTGTAACTACTATTATCAGTCATATTTCCATTATTATTATAGCTGCTATGGCTACTGCTAGTGCTGCCATACATCTCTGCCTGTCTGCCTGTATGTCTGTGTCTCTACGTCTCTCTCTCTCTCTGCCTCTCTCTGTCTGTCTCTCCCCCTCCCTCTTTCTCCCTCCCTCTCTATATATGTATCTCTCTCTCTCTCTCTCTCTCTCTTTCTCTCTCTCTTTCTTTCTCCAACCCAACCGGTCAAAGCAGATGATGGTTCTGCTCGAGGTTTCTGCCTCTTAAAAGGAAGTTTTTCCTTGCCACTGTCGCCAGAGTGCTTGCTCATGGTGGGAACTGTTGGGTCTCTGTAATAATATTATAAAGAGTCGGTCTAGACCTGCTCTATTTTGTAAAGTGTCATGAGATGACTTTTTGTTGTGATTTGGCGCTATATAAATAAAATTGAATTGAATTGAATTGTCTCTCTGTCTGTCTGTCTGGGCGTGGCTTCTCTTCCTGCTCTGGAGCACCTGTGATCAGCTCACCTGCATCTCATCATCCAATCAACCTGCAGTATATCAGCCCAGCTCTCCCTCCGGTCAGACTGCTTTATGCTCTCAGGCAGGCTCATTTCTACTAGTTTCTTAGTTGTCACCAGTTCTCTCGGTGTCTCCCAGCTCAGCCTCCCTGGATCACCAGCCTCAGCCTACCTGCTCGTTTGCCACCGCCATCCAGCCTTCTTTAATAAACAGTTAAAACCTGCGTCACGGTTCTGTGTTCTGCTTTTGGGTTTCCTACGTATCATTTATTTAACTAACATTTTCTGCATTGAAAAAGTGGATATTGAACAGCTTTTTTCAGTGGGTTTGCTGAATCTTTGAGCAAATCTTTCAGTTTCACTTCTTTCCTCTTCACTCTTTATGGAAGTTGTTGTGCAAAGCATGCTGGGAGCGGCGTGGTGCAGGGTGGAGGCGGCGGTCGAGCCGCTCTGACCCACTGAGGTGTGAAAGCAGCTGCTGTGCAAAACTGAAGGTCATGTGACTGATGACATGACACTCACATGTACAGGACTGTGTGTGTGTGTGTGTTTCACACTGCTCAAAGGTCATTAACATGTGGGTCCACAGACCGGGTTTGAGGGTTAATGGGATTTAAATGTGTGTAATTACTCTGACAGCAGTGTGAAATGAAACACCTCCACTGATCTGCTTCAGAAAAGAAAGAATGAATAAAGAAACAGGAAGAGAAAGAAGAAGGGATGGAAAAGTCAGGATGGAGGGAAGAAATGTCCTCGAGATAGACAACAAATAGAGGCAGAAGGTTTCACGAAGACACAGAGTGATTAATGACAGCTGTGGCTCAAAGATGTCACAGTCACATTCATGTTCACGGCTCCATAGGAAGCTACAGATTAGCTACAGCATCTAATCCCGGGAGCTCATCTTTGTGTTTACTTTCGCTGAGGACTCAGTGACAAACGACTGAAATAATTTCTTTGTTTGGGAAGTTTCAGGAGGTTCAAGCGAATCTCTGACCACAACCCAGAATGGACACAATTACGAGAATTGTATTGGTTGATTGGAGAATATTGGTTGACAGAGGCTGATGGGCCCCACCTGTTGGGGTTGTGTTACCTGTGTAAACGAAACGGCCCGGAGCTCCTTTACAGAACTGTTTGGACTTGTAGGACAGCGTGACCTCAACAACCCCGGGGATGTGACGGGGAGGGGTCTGGACCCGGATAGCATGAGGGGTGATCAACTGGAGAGACAGACAGACAGACAGCGAGAGAGAGAGAGACAAGTCTCAGATGTCGTCTCTACAGCGAGTAGAGAGCTGGATGAGCGGGAGAATTAATACACATAAAAACAAAATGTATTGATTATTGATTATCAATCAGGTGGGTGTTACCTCACTCCACACCAGCATGGTGCCAAAGACGACCTGCAGGCCGTCAAAGAAGTTGTCTCCTATCAAGATGACGGTTGCTCCTCCCGTTGTCCAGCCCTCACTGGGACTGATGGCTTTAATACAGGGAGTGGCTGCTGGATGACAGATACAGAGAGACAGAGAGAGAGAGAGAGAGAGAGAGGGACAGGAAGAGAGACAGATGGGTAAATAAAAATGTTAGCATCTCATTATGTGAGCCTCGTTAAAGCTCCACCTTTGGCAAATCACGTGTCACTGAGTTGATGGTCCAAATAAATACAGGAACATTTCAGATAGTAACATTATTCTATATATGTATAGATCACAGTGAATCCATCTGTTCTATGTCACGTCACTGTTTTGGATGATGGATGCTCCCTCGTGCCTACAGAGTGCGAGCAACAGATTGCTGCCTGCAATTCACTTAATGGCCACCGGTATCATTAATAACGAGAACCCTCTGAAAACTCCACAGAGAACCTTTAAGCACATATAAATACTTTGATTACTGCGTATTCTACCACAGAGCCTCTCTGTGTGGAACCAAACAAAAGCTAAAAATCATTTTGTGGAGGAAACTCTGTCTGTCCCCTGGATCCTCTTTGACCTCACACATTTATCTTGTGATCTCTTTGAGGGGTCCCAAACCACAGGTTGGGCACCACTTTACAATACTACTGTAGTACTACTGAAGGTCACACACACACACACACACACACACACACACACACACACATTCAGAACGTGATTTAATTGGGTCATGGCTTTTATCCGCTTTAGTTTAGTTCACTCCCACTAATACACACACACACACTCGGCCGGTAATGACTACTTCTCTCTCTTCTTTCAAGTGCGGCTGAAGATTAATTATAAAGTGAAATGAAAGCAGTGTGTGTGTGTGTGTGTGTGTGTGTGTGTGAGAGAGAGAGAGAGAGAGAGAGCAGCTCATCTCATCACTCAAGACTTAAGATGATATTACAGACCCTGACCTCTGTTCTGTTGTGTTCTCTTACAGGCTGTAGTATGAGAAATTGTGTGTTTAGTATCTGACATCAAGTCTGAGGTCGTTAAAACTGGAACAAACATCCAGTCCAGAGTCATCCAGGTGAGTCTAGAGTCATCCAGGTGAATCCAGAGTCAAGACAGGTGAGTCCAGAGTCATCCAGGTGAGTCCAGAGTCAAGATAGGTGAGTCCAGAGTCATCCAGGTGCGTCGTGAGTCCAGAGTCAAGACAGGTGAGTCCAGAGTCAAGACAGGTGAGTCCAGAGTCATCCAGGTGAGTCGTGAGTCCAGAGTCAAGACAGGTGAGTCCAGAGTCAAAGCAGGTGAACCTTTTGTGTATTTCTGTTCTTCACTAAATTAAAAATTTAAATAGTTAATTTACAGAATTTGTGAATTACTTTTTTGTTTTACTTTTAAATAAACATTATGTTCCAGTTGAATGTTTTGTCTGTTTTTACATCTGAATGTGATGATTCAGGTTCTGTAAAGTAAATCTGCTGTGATGACCATAAACACATGATTGGCTGTTACACCTCTTTATTACATACATTTGTATCTTTAGTCGATTTTACATTAAGTGGATGTGAGTGAAGAGTCAAGTCAAAATACATCAGATCCATGACTCAGTTCCACTCATGATCCAGATCCACACCTCAGGTCTTTGACTGAGACAGGGACTCTTGGTAACCTTTGTACCATTTACTTTTTCATAGTAAATGCTTCACACAGACTCTGACTCTGGTGGTGAATCTGCTGCAGAGAGAGAAGCAGGCAGAAACAGAGGGTTCAAACCCACGGGACTCTACTGTGCACTGATTGGGAGGGGTGGTTTCCATGGTTACCATCTTTAATTAGGAGGGCAATTAAAGAGGTTGAACGGCCCGCAAAAAGACACACACACACACTTTCCTCTCTGGGGACGGTGAGGCGTCTGGTCTTCCTACCCACAAGCCACTGGGGTGACTTCTCTTCAAAGACCAAATTACACTCCTCTCTCTGCCCCTCCCTCTCTGGCGGTTTAGGTTCCCTGGTTTAGATGTTTTAAGACTCAGTCAGACCAGAATCCATAACAGCTACATTTCAGACTAAAATCATTTCACTACGACTGAATATCTGTGATCGGTGTTCTGCAGAGAGTTCAGATTCAGCCTGTTTGACTGTTATCAGGCACTTGAATAGGCGCCACCATCACACATGTGGTCCCAAATATATGGGCTAGTAGGGGCCTACTGTGATCACGCATCACTAACCTTAACCAAGTAGTTTTGTTTGATTTATGCTTCTGACCAGTCAGAAGGTGTCCTGACCTTCTTGACCTTTTAGGGAGTAGAAAGAACTGGAGGAGAAGCAATTATGTGTCTCCATCCAGTTTAATAAAACTCTGCTGGAGAACAGTCTCCTTCACAAGGTCTGCTGTCCAACAGGAGTCCAAGTACAACCTGAAATAAACTTTATCAACTTTATGTCTGATTAACGAGTGTCACTAATCAATATGTCGCTAAGCTTCAACGCCATGTTTCATGATGAAATGCCAATTCAGTTTTGAGAATTATTTCTCAACATCTGACCCTCCTCCTCAAACAGTTTCATGTTGTCTTATGTTGTTTCTTTTTCCTGTCCAGAAGTAAAATATGAAGTTCCACAGGGTTCTGCACTGGGTTCCCTTGTATTTGTAGACAGTAGTTGGGGATTTTCCCATTCACTTCAATGCAGTCTATCTAGTGGACATTGGAAGAGCTGCGTACCTTCAGACGGGTCCAGTCTCCGTGCTCGGCGGCCATGTTTGGAGTTGTTGTGTACGAACATGTTGTCGGAGACGGCGAGAACATGGCCGTCCACGTTAACTGTCGTAGACACCACCACCTGCAGACACACAGACAACTTTATTAATAACCTACAGAAAAACAGAACTGTGTGCTCCTGATCTGAAGACATTAAAGAAACATTTCTCAAAGCCCAAACTGTTTTCAACAGGATTATGATCTCACGAGAAACATGAAAACTGGATCCACAGAAATATCATGGAAGTTTGGTGAGTAACATTTGAGATATCATCTTAATTCATTTTTAAAAATCTCAATCAATTCACAATATTATTGCAAATGTGAAAATCACGTATATTATACTGGACTGTGCTTGAACTGATTGCACTGACTTTTTATTAGATTTTTTCAGGTGAACTCTGGTCCCTGCTGACATTTGACCCTCTATACAAAATGAAACATTTCTAAAACAGTAACATAACCTGAGAAAAGGTGGAAAACACCCTCACAAAACCAAACAATCGATAAATACAATTTGAGAACAAACAATCTATAAAAAAATATATACACCTAGTAGTGTAATATTTCACTATGCTGTCCACTGTAGCCCCGCCCCTGTGTGATGTCACAGCCTCTCTCTGGACTCTGACAGCCACTCAGCTGTGGCCATTCATCATCCCCCGGCTGGTTGCCGTGGCGAGGTTGTTGCTGTTGATCCATGGCGACAGAGCAGAAGGTCGCACAGAGAGCAATAGAGGTGTCCTCTCTGTCGCCACGGTGACTAACCAGCACATCCTTCACCCTGCTGTCACCACGACTACGGCAGACAAGTCCGGAGGCTTCACCTGACTTCACCTGTCTCACTCATCTGATTCATCTCTCTCTCTCTCTCCACATGCTTCCTGTAGCTCCCTCGCCCCATCTCCCTCTTTCTCCTCTCCTGGTTTAACTGGACTTAACATCCTGTCAGCTCGCCCAGCGCAGCGTGGAGACAGAGGGGGGAGGGTGTGTTACTGAGTGTGTGTTACTGTGTGTGTGTGTTACTATGTGTGTGTTACTGTGAGTGCATCACTGTGTGTGTTACTGTGTGTGTGTTACTGAGTGTGTGTTACTATGTGTGTGTTACTGAGTGTGTGTTACTATGTGTGTGTTACTGTATGTGTGTATTACTGAGTGTGTGTTACTGTGTGTTACTATGTGTGCGTTACTGTGGTTGTGTGTTGCTATGTGTGTGTTACTGTGTGTGTCTTGTTTCCTCCTCTCCTCTCTCATATCCTCCTCTCCTCTCTTGTTTCCTCCTCTCCTCTCGTTTCCTCCTCTCCTCTCCTCTCTTGTTTCCTCCTCTCCTCTTGTTTCCTCCTCTCCTCTCTCATGTCCTCCTCTCCTCTCTTGTTTCCTCCTCTCCTCTTGTTTCCCCCTCTCCTCCTCTCCTGTTTCCCCCTCTCCTCCTCTTTTGTTTCCTCCTCTCCTTCTCTTTTATTTTCTCCTCTCCTCTCTCATGTCCTCCTCTCCTCTCCTCTCCTCTCTTGTTTCCTCCTCTCCTCCTCTCGTTTCCTCCTCTCCTCTCCTCTCTCATGTCCTCCTCTCCTCCTCTCTTGTTTCCTCCTCTCCTCTCTCATGTCCTCCTGTCCTCTTGTTTCCCCCTCTCCTCTTGTTTCCTCCTCTCCTCTCCTCTCTCATGTCCTCCTCTCTTCTCTTGTTTCCTCCTCTCCTCTTATTTCCTCCTCTCCTCTCTCATATCCTCCTCTCCTCTCTTGTTTCCTCCTCTCCTTTCTCATATCCTCCTCTCCTCTCTTGTTTCCTCCTCTCCTCTCCTCTCTCATGTCCTCCTCTCCTCCTCTCTTGTTTCCTCCTCTCCTCTCCTCTCTTGTTTCCCCCTCTCCTCCTCTCTTGTTTCCTCCTCTCACCTCCTCTCTCACGTCCTCCTCTCCTCTCCTCTCTTGCTTCCTCCTCTCCTCCTCTCGTTTACTCTCTTGTTTCCTCCTCTCCTCTCTCATTTCCTCCTCTTCTCTCCTCTTGAGTTTAATGAAATAACAGGGCTGATCAATAATTGGAGGATCAATCACAGACTGCTTGTTACTGATAAGCTGTTGCTGGTTCTTGTTGTTGATTGGTTGATGACAGGAGCAGCTCGAGATGAGAGGACTACTCACTGTGGAGGGTGTGTTTGATTTAAAGAGCCTTTTATCTCAGCAGTCACTCTGTTAATGTGTTCAAGCTTTATTGAGACACTCGGGGGTTAACAGTGTCACTCTGAGACAGACAGCAGGAGACCATTACTGAGAAAATCAAATGGAAAGTAAAAATGTTGAATTAAAGTGAAAGTGCTGAGTGGACAAATGTTGAGTCTGTTACTGTGAATTATTCTTTAAACATTAAACTACATTATTATTCGACTTGTGACTGATTTAATATACATGTGTTTGTTTGAATATTCAAAACTTGTGCAGAGAAACTGAAAATGAATGCGTTTGGACAAGAAATCCGTCTGCCTATTATTCTATCATAAGACCACATCAATTATTATAATGTACTATTATTAGACAACATTGCTTATTAACACACAGTATCATGATGCCAGTGTGGTGTTATTATAGGCTGATATGTGTTCTCAGACTTTCATTCATTATTCTAATTAATTATTTTCTGAATGGCATGCTGTAATCTCAGCAGCTCTTTGTTTCACTGTAAATATTACATATATTATATTATAAATATTATTCTACACATGATACACAGGATACAGCAGGCAGATATTACTTGTACTGAGTCGACGGCTGACAGCTGAGTTTGCAAAGACGTAAATTTATCTTTTTCTGTTGTAAGTTTCCAATAATTAACGTCTATTTACTCTTTTTTAAATTGATTTCTCAGTGTGTTTCATGTGTCTATTGTCCAGGATTTCTTAAAGTCTTCAACAATGGATGGAAACAATCTGAGAGGCAGAGGAGGAAGAGTACGTGTCCAGGCGGAGTCCGCCACACCAGAGGTGTGGAGAGATGTAGACGAAGTCCACTGGCCTGAGCCAGAACAAAGACCTGATGCTGAGGCAGAATGAAGCTTTCCAACATTTTACAGTGTATAATATTTTACAGTGTCCTTTTGCAGTGCTGTATTTTTATGTAAGTGCTGAATACTACAGACATTCAGTACAACAAGAATACAGTATACAATGTGTTCACTGTGAATATGTGTAATATGTATTTATTACAGTCTACACAGTCCTCCATGTTGTGACATAGTGTGTAGTGACTGCTCACTAGTGTTTATGTGCTGACCTGAAAGCAGTGTTTGATTTTGAGAACAGATAAAATGGTTTCGAGGTGACTATTTGATTTTGTCAGAAGAGTGAGAGGTTTTGTGAATAGTTTGAAGATTTGATTTTGTGTTTAGAGAAAAGGGTGGAAGGATTCAATAAATGTGTCTCAGCAGCTGTGAAAAACTACAGATGCTTAAAACAGAAAACAGACACAAACAGCTCAAATGTTCCAGAAAATAAAAGAAAGACAGGAAAGTGAGACAGACAGACAGACAGACAGACAGGCAGTTCCCTGATGACCTCTCATATTATATCTGCAAAGCAATAAGCCTTGGGCCGCCCCGCTGCAATGCATTATGGGTACAGCAGGTCCTCCAAAGCCATGTCCTGCCCTTTAGGGAAATGAATTCATCTTTTGTGTGTGTGTGTGTGTGTGTGTGTGTGTGCGTGTGTTTTACCTGGAACCTCCTCATGTCTCGTGGGTTTCCAGCGTTTTTCAGACAGTTCTGGTTACACTTTAGGAAAAACTTCAGGAAGAACCTGCACACACACAGAGAGAGATAACAGACCAACCATCATGTTACATCAACAAAACTCTGGATAGATCACAAACGTCAAGATACATCAAAACATCAGTAACAGCACAAACAGAAGGAGCAGTAAAACTAAGTAAAGCAAGATACCACCTTTCAACAACCACACAAGTCAACATGCTTTACATAAGATCTAAAAACAACATTTAAAATATGTACCAGAAACGCAACAAGATAGAAATAAGCTACAAATAAAAAGATATGAAGTTACAGCGCAGATATATGCTTCATGAATACAGTAAACAGAGTTCCTCAGAGTTCTATTCTGGATCTCCTTCTGTTCTCTTGTTTCATAGAAACATGATGGGAGTCGATATGCAGATGATACAACATTCTACACAAGAAGAAAACACAGTTTCTTCTGATGTTATTCAACTCTGTAAGCTGAAGTCAAGTAGTCAAGTTTTACCTGGAGATAAGAAACTATCACAAGTTAAGGAGTCTATTATCGGCTCTACAAGGACACCTGAGAGTCCGTTCTGCTTCAAAGGCCATGTTCACTTACAAAAGGAACAAAGAGAGGCCGTATCTGTCACCAGATAAGAATGTCCATATCATATTCAATGACAACGTTTTTAAAGTTCTTCCATATGATTAGCTTATGGTAACTACAGTTTATTTAATTTTAAAGCCACATGTCTATCCACCACCCTGACCTCTACGTAGAGAACACACTGCTTCCTGTTCAGACAATGAACACTGGGAGGTGCAGAATTCTCCAATATGGACGTAATTACTGATGGAGTTACGTCTATTGTGAGTCTGTAAATAATGTGTAGAATCATTATACTATCAGCTGATTCTGTACACACAAAACATAAAAGCAAAAGCAAGACCAACAAAAGGTAAGACAGTTGACAAAACAACCACAAGGTCCATTTAGAGGTCTTCCTCAGCAGGTATAGTTTTATTGTAACTGTAGATTGTTTTGTAAGCTTCTGTTTGATGGTTTATTCTATGTTTTAGAATATCATGGAGCAAATAATTCCACATACTGTCATGAAGCCATGCAGCATCTCCAGTACTACAGCATCGCAGTGGTTTCCATGGTAATGGGTTGTAAACATACACACACAGAAGGACAAATAAGACAGAACTCTCTCTCAGGCGATGTTTTTGGTCTCTGAGGGTCTCTGCAGTATTGATTACCCAGCATTCCTTGCTGCTCATCTCTAATGAGCCTACAGAAGGACAAAGTGCTGACACTGAAACACACACACACACACACACACACACACACCCACACACACACAGTCTTTTCTCTGAACAGATGCTCTGTAAACAAATCAACCTTTTCTAGATCAGCATGTTAGAAATATTCAAGTCATCCAAATATTGTAATCATTATTATCATTATTTCTCCCGGCAGCAGCAGCAGCTTCCTGCTGCTCTCAGTCAATGAAGTCTCTCTGATGTTAGTGTGAAGATAACCTCAGTATGTCAGCGTGACCTCTGACCTCTGATCAGCTGCTCACACACACACACACACACACACACACACACACACACACACAGTCTTATCGTCGTGGTAACCACCCAGCATCAGCAGTCTCAGCTGATCGTCACCTTATCTTCAGACACACAGACTCAACTTATCTACACTCTCCTCTTCACCTCCTTTCACTTCTCCTCCTCCTCTTCTTCTATCTCAGTTTTTCTTTCTTTTCTCCTCCTCTCCTCCTCCTTTCGTCTTCCCCTTTGCTCCTCTTCTGAATGGAGAGAGAGCAAGAGATCGAGGTCGTAAATCTATATGCAGGACAGATTAAGCTTTCAATTTGTTATGTGATAAGCAGGGAAGACCTGACCAACATACACACACACACACACACACACACGCACACACACACTGACTCTATTACTGCTCATATTTACGAGCAGGAAATTAGGACGCATTGCAAATTTATCTCCAGGAAGAATGGAAGTCACACACACTGACACTGAAAACACACACCCACTCAGAAACACACACTGTGCTGGAGTTAATATGCTCTATGAGGTAGAAAATGTAGTCACAGTGTGAGGAGGAATTATACTGACGGTAATGTATGACACAGTGAGTGTGAATGATTTACGTGCTGTTGGCAGCTCTGCCTGTTAATCTGATCTGAGTCATTTCACTGCTCTCTCTCTCTCTCTCTCTCTCTCTCTCTCTATCTCTGTGAGTGTTCAGGTTCATCTTTACTTTAAAGCAACTGCCATCATTAAACATTAGAAGTGAATTTACTATTTTTTCTATTATCTGATGTTTGTCTTTCAAAGAAGAAAGAAAATCTCACAACTTAATTCATGAACTACAAGCTCTCTTTTCATTATCGTTTGTTTTTTTCTTGATGTTTCTTCACCTGCTTTATTTGATTTATTTGAAACTGGTTTAAAATTTAAATAAAGTCTTAGACTTAAGAAATAAAAGCTAAGAAAGTTTTAATGTTTGAATGAGTAAAGATATCTGACTAAACAATCTCATCACAATATGAAGTATCGGTTGTCCTGCCATCATTGTTGATTGAAGGTTTTCTTGTCCGTGTTGGATTGAACTGGGCAACTCAACATGTGCTGAAGTCTGTGCGATACGATCGAAAGCTCCAGAATAATATACTGAGTCAGCCTTACTGTGAGACTTTTTAAACATTTATTTAATTGATCACTACAATCAATCAGCGCCATCCTGTCAGTGCTATCACCAGGAAACTGCAACTACCTGACCCTAACCTAAACCTGATTCTGCGCGGAACCTTGAAACCAAGTCTGAACCTTCAACAGTGCTTTGAAATAGTGAGGATCAAATAAATGTCCTCACAATGCAGAAATGTCTTCACTACTATGGTTTAAAATTAGTCCTCACAAAGATAGCAATACAAGAAACACACACACACACACAACTGTCCCCTGATGTTAAAAAACAAAAAACTAAGGAAAACATCAATAAATAAAAAAATTATCTCTCTCTGTTTAAGCAAAAACAACCCATATTATTGAATATGTGAATGAGCAGAACATTCCGCTGTTAATGAATACATTTGAATACTAATTAGAGATGTCAGAGATAATTAATGACAATTAGCAGCAGTGAGTTAATTGATTAAGCATGAGACAACATGAGAGAACATGAGACAACCTGAGAGAACCTGAGACACCCTGGGACAACCTGAGACAACATGAGACAACATGAGAGAACATGAGAGAACCTATATTATATATGTATGTATATGAACACATATAATGTTTACAATAAAAGAGAAGAGATTGAACCTGAAGAGTCCTTTTCTGTGTTTTCTAACAGATTATCTGTGTGTTCAACAGCTACATGCACACACACTAGTTTATCTTTCTGTACTGGTGAGGTCATTCATTGACATAATGCATATCCAAACCCCTAACCCTAACCCTAACTTAAACCTGCTTCTAACCTCAACCTTAAAACAACCCTTTGAAGCAGTGATGGTCGGCCAAAATGTCCTCACAATGCAGAAATGTCCTCACTACAGTTTCCAACTGAAATTGGTCCTCACAAAGAGAGCAATACAATAATACACATACAAATTGAGAGGCTAAATGCTCTTTAAGACATTGAAGTCCAACATGTTTGATAATGAATCATGAGTAACCCTTAAAACCTCTTCCTGTCTGTCCTGCTCCATTAGTCCTCTCTGTGTTCACAGCTGACTGAGCTGCATGTTTAATTCATACACGCACTCACACATGCACACACACACACACACACACACACACACCATTGATCGCTTCATGATTAGTATGATGAATCTGTTCATCTTGACCTTTGACCTCTGCTGTAATAGGAGACCAGAGAAGCTGTCAGACAGCAGTGTGTCCTCAACATGCTCTTCTCCATGTTCTTAGCATGCTCTCTGTGTGCTCTGAGTGTGTTCTCTTTGAAGGTTCTTTGTACTCAGGGTTTATCTTCAGCCTCTCAGGTTGTGTTTCTGTGTTTGTTTGTGCTGGACTTCAGCACCATGGACAGAGTCTTTCTACCTGCTGAACTTCAGAACCATGGACAGAGTGTCTATCTAATTGCTGAACTTCAGAACCATGGACAGAGTCTCTATCTATATGCTGGACTTCAGAACCATGGACAGAGTCTCTCTACCTGCTGGACTTCAGAACCATGGACAGAGTCTTTCTGTGCCTATGGACACACTTCCACCCTCATCCTGAACTTCGGGGCACCCTAGGGCTGTGTTTTGAGGCCCCTGCTGTACTCCCTGTACACACAGGACTGTGTTGCCACTTTCACCTCCAACACCATCATCAGGTCTGCTGATGACACAGCTGTGGTGGACCTGATCAGAGGTAACAATGACAAGGACACCTGAAGGAAGTAGAGGTGCTGGTGTCAGGACAAGAATCTCCTGAATGTCAGCAAGACTAAGGAGCTGATTGTGGACTTTAGGAAGAAGCAGGGAAGCAACAGGTCCTCTGTAGAGAGGGTGGGCAGCTTCAAGAACCTTGGTGTCCACATCACTGAGGACCTGACCTGGGAGCTGCATACAGTACTATGTGTACTGTGTACTATCTGTGTACTATCAGTATGTGTGTATTGTGTACTGTGTACTATCACAGTACATATTCTTCTTTGTCTTGTATTTTCTTGTGTTTTTATTTTGTGTGTAGATGTGTTGTGTTCTTTCAATAAAGACAATAAAGTTGAGTTGAATTTTGTTTGACTGAATTGAACATGACAGCTGTGTGTGTGTGTATGTGTGTGTGTGTGTGTCTGCGTGTGTGTGTGTGGTCAGATGTGTTTGGGCCTGTTGGTCTAATTAACACCAAATGCTGGACAGGTTTTCTGCTAATTAGCATCCGCGGCTGGTTTGAACATGGAGCTAATTAACAGCTATTATGACACACACACACACACACACACACACACACACACTGATCGCCTTTTTATAGCCACAGACTAAATGTGTGATTTTATCATACTTGAAAAGTCATGGAGGGTGTGTGTGTGTGTCAGATGGCATCACACTCTGAAGAACAGAGTACCAGCTGTTGTAATACACACACACACACATACACACCTACACACACAGTAGTGAACAGTTGAGGTCAAGGAGATATAAAATGCAGTCCAGATGTGTCACAGCTGTTTTCAGATCAGATGCTAATTCAGTGAGTCTCTTCATACAGTGGTTGTTGTGAGAGACAGGCAGGTCAGAGAGAGAGAGAGACAGGTCAGAGAGAGAGACAGACAGGACAGAGAGAGAGAGACAGACAGGTCAGAGAGAGACAGACTGTAAAATTATCAGAGTAAAACATATTTAACTATTAAACATTGTGGATTCAGGATCTCTCCATTCATTTATTTTCTTTATTTTCTTTATTTTTATTTGGGAGGTGTTTGGTGACCAGTCAACATGATTCAGATTAGAAAAAACCTAAACTGGACAAAAACACAACTGTATGATCCTGCTCCTCCTACGGCAGCCAGACGGGGTCAAACTGAGTGATGGGGAGATTCAGACTCTGACATTTTACTGCTGAACAACTTAATGTCAGCTGTCAATCACTGCTGCTCACACACACACACACAAACACACACACACACACACAAACACACAGGTTTTTCCAGGCCTGGAGAGTCTTGTCCTGGATTTCCAGACTGCGATGTAAAGAGAGCAGGAGGAGAGAAGGAGGTGAGGGAGGAGATAATTAAATTAGATAATGAGGAATCCATCATCTCTCTCTCTCTTCATATTTCAGTAAATGAAAACAGACAACTCCTCCTCCTCCTCACTCTGATGAAGAGCAGAAGAAGAGGAGGAGGAGGAGGAAGTTATTAAGAGTCAGACTGCAGTTAAAGAGTCTTCATGTTTCTCCAGGTTCAGACTCAAACAACACTGAAGGTTTGTACTCACCACTGTGAGCTGAGAGCCCCAAACAGGAGGTCAGACAGGAAGTAAGACAGGACTCCAGATTTATACTTTAGAATCAACTTCCAACAAAACTTTACATAAAGAAGTTATTTTAAGACTAGGTTCAGGTTTCAGGTGTTTAGACCCTGATATACCTGCTTGCAGGTCTAATTTTTAAAGATTTACGTCCTCAGTAGGAACCAATGGGCTGTGAGCTCAGAGCAACAGACAGGAAGTCAGACAGACAGGACTAAGAGACTGACTAATATGTTGAAGAGTCTGAATATGAGGTCTGTGGACCGCTGGTGTCCCCTCAGTAGGACGACCTGAGTGTGAATAAGTTAGCAGAAGGTTTGATGGTTTATGGGTAAATAAATGAACATTACATATAAACATAAAGTATAAAGGACCAACGATAGAACCCTGAGGAACCTCACAACTAATTACTGACACTGTCTGCTGGTTCTTCTGCCCTCCTATTGTCTCTACAGGTGAACACAGCTCGTTAATGAGCTTGTTAATGAGTTCGTTAATGCGTCATTGTCAAACCAATCACCTTCCATTTAGCTGACAGACAGGAAATAATTTCACTGAACAGGAAGTGTTTGTTTCCTGGTTTCTTCTTCATGCCTGGTCTTTGGATGATGGAGCTCATTTACATATTTAATTAACCTGATTTGCATGTTTAATTAAGTGCTGCTCATCCAGCTGAGCTGCTTCCTCTCTCTCTCTGAGGTTTCATATTACAGCCTGAGGCTCTGACCAATCACACACTGGTCCTGTGTGGGGACCAATCAAATATCAACTGAGTCTTCTTCTGGGAGAGTTTTATTCTTATTAAAGATGATTCTCGTTAAATCCCTCTTGTTCTCGTTAAGACAGATTCTCATTAAGTCTTTTCTCATTAAGACTCAGCTGATGGACAGTAACAGGAAATAAGATGAAAAGAAAATTTAAAAAATGTCAAAGTTTAATTTGCTGCAGCCGAGTAAAGACGAGATATTAACAACTTTAAACTCAAAGGAATCTCTCAACCAGCAACATCTGGAACTCCTGTGTGACTCTCTGATGCCTCTGAGGAAGAGGGAGACGGACACATGGACAGACACATGGACGACAACATGGACGGACAAACGGACAGACACATGGACTGACACGTTGACTCAGACAGACACTTTAACACACCTGAGCTGAAGGTAATGTCAATGACATCATCAGAGGAGCTGTTTGTTCAATCAGCTTGTTAACAGAAGCCTCGTTAAAGCTCATTAACAGAAACAACAATAAACAAAACCAAACACACAGCTGTCAATCAAACTGTGTGTGTGTGTGTGTGTGTGTGTGTGTGTGTGTAAGAGAGAGAGAGACCCCTGCAGTTAATTAGGCCGTCTGATGCAACATGAAGCTGTTTCCTGAAATACCAACAGTGTGTGTGTAAAGAGCAGCAATAAAAACATACACACACACATTTCTTATTTTAAAGATCGTAAATCAATAGCAATCCATCGCCTCCGGCAGTGCTTACTGGCGATCAATACACACACACACACACAAGCACACACAAACACACACACACACACACACACAAGGAAACACCTGTTAAATATCAATTAGGGGGAGGAGATTTATTTCATGCTTCCTTTGTCCCTCTACAACCCCTCCTTCCTTCTTTCCTCCCTTCTGTCCTTCCCTCCTTTATTTCTTCCTTCCTTCCCTCTCTGAATTTCTGTCCTGCTTTTTGTTCATTGCTCCTTCTCTCCTCATTAAAGGTGACGGAGGAAAGAGGGAGAATAGAGGAGCGAGGTTGGAAAAAGAAAAAGAAAGATGGAAGCCGTGAGTGGAACAAGAGAGGAGAGGAGGAGAAGAGGAGGTGTCGAAGAGGAGAGGAGGAGGTGTTGAAGAGGAGAGGAAGAGGTGTCGAAGAGGAGGGGAGGAGAGGAAGAGGTGTCAAAGAGGAGAGGAGGAGGTGTTGAAGAAGAGGGGAGGAGGTGTCGAAGAGGAGAGGAGGAGAAGAGGAGGTGTCGAAGAGGGGAGAAGGAGAGGAAGAGGTGTCGAACAGGAGGGCAGGAGAGGAAGAGGTGTTGAAGAAGAGAGGAGGAGGTGTCGAAGAGGAGAGGAGGAGAGGAAGAGGTGTCGAAGAGGAGAGGAGGAGAGGAGGAGGTGTTGAAGAGGGGAGGTGTCAGAAGAGTGGAGGAGGTGTCGAAGAGGAGAGGAGCAGAGGAAGAGGTGTCGAAGAGGAGAGGAGGAGAGGAGTAGAGGAAGAGGTGTCCAAGAGGGGAGGAGGAGAGGAAGAGGTGTCGAAGAGGAGGAGGTGTCGAAGAGGGGAGGAGGAGAGGAAGAGGTGTCGAAGAGGGGAGGAGGAGAGGAGGAGGTGTCGAAGAGGAGGAGAGGAGGAGGTGTCGAAGAGGAGAGGAGGAGAGGAAGAGGTGTCTAAGAGGAGGAGGAGAGGAGGAGAGGAGGGGGTGTCGAAGAGGAGGAGGTGTCGGAAGAGGGTAGGAGGTGTCGAAGAGGAGAGGAGGAGCTGTCGAAGAGGAGAGGAGGAGCTGTCGAAGAGGAGAGGAGGAGAGGATGAGGTGTCGGATTGTGGGGTTAAAGAGGAGAGGAGAGATTTGGTTGTAAAGTCAGTGTGTGTCTCCTCCGTCAGAGCATCTGATGTCTAATGATGAACAAGACGATCAATACATCACCTCTAACACCTCACACACACACACACACACACACAGGAGATTATTGTGTGGAGTTTTTCTTCCCCTGAGTCAAGGCTGTAAGGATACAGCATGTTCCACCGTCAGATAGGGCCCGGCAGGCTGCATTAATGTGAGACTGAAGCACAACCCAGTTGGTCCAGTCTGAATAACTAATCCAGGAGACACCAGACCACTGCACAGCTTTAAAATATCATGGCAGCAAACGCTCTGGCTGTCGTTCTGGCACGACGATCTCAAGTTAAAGAGTAGAAATACAGCGCTGCATATATCTGATTGGCCAGCGCAGGTGTGTTACATTGTGTTGTGACAAACATGGAGCCTGATTCAACTTTTTTTTGCAGGATTGTTGTTTTCAGGAGGACCTACTGTCGGACTGAACGCGGTCTAAGAGTCTCATCACGGTGGAAGGGTCTGTGTGTCCATGTGTCCCTGTGAGCTGGGGCAGGAGCACCTGGTTGGTCTCCCAGGTGAGGAGCCAGACTAAGAGTGGTTCAAAACACCTCTATGAACCAGAACCAGAGCCCACCGTTGGAGGCAGGCTAGGGAGGCCTGGGATCCGGTCGGGATCAGACAGAAGAAATAAAACCGCCAAAGGAAAGTTACTGTGAGTACTTCCGAATGTATAATTGTATTCCATTAACTACTGTTACATTACCGTAGTGAATGTAAGTTACATGTTATTATATGGATGTAATGACTAATATGTTGTTACATGTATGTAATTAGTCACCGCTCAACACTGAGAGAAATTAAGTGGTGCAATTATAATATTCTTTAGAAAGACATTAGGAAGTATTCAAAGTATGAGGTCTCTATAAATAAGGAGGGTTAAATGTTCCACGGCTGCAATCAACGATTATTATTATTATTGCTTATTATTATTATGTATTTTTGATTATTTATTATTGCATATATTTTTATTGTAAAATGCCATAAAACAAAGCAAATAATTGGAGGAAATAATTTAGTAAAACAAAACTACAACATGATGATATTATCATAAGGACACCATGCTGCTGACGGCCGATTATAAACAGACAGAAGCTGATAATCTGGTTTTGAATGATACACGACTTCTGATGAACTGATGACTCCTCAGTTATCAACATTTTGTTGATTCTTTTTCTAATGGATTAATGTGATATACTTTAATAGTTTTAATTAAATGAAGAATCTTGTCTGAAAGGTGTTTTATTAATGACATATAATGTGTTTGTGTTCAGCTTCCTATAAACTCTCTTCTTTGTGTTTGGGCAGTGAAACAGCAGCAGATGGTGTGTTCAGGGTCACACTCCTCATTCTGCGACTATTTCTCAGGAAGAAAAAAATATTCAGCTACACTTCATCTCTCCATTGACTCCCATGCATTCATACATTTAACATTTAGCTGGCTGGGGGCCCTCTGGGGGCCCCAAACATTATTCTGCTGTCAGTCACCCTGAAACGCGGCCAGTAATGAGATTCCATCCAAAACCAACCTGCAGCATGAGAGGGAAATCACACCTACACCCGCTAAATGATTGACAGCACATCGTCCTTCCATAATCCCACGCTGCAGACACCAGAGACGCTCGCAGACAGGAGATTGTACCCCCCCAAAAAAATTCTCACATCTGGTATTCAGTGCTAGAGCGTGAAAAGATGAAAGCTGGTCCACCATCACCATCACCATCATCATCATCAGCTACAAACAGGCAGATAGAAGACAGGAGATCGAGATGTAAAGACCAAATCAAATCTCACCTGTAAGGCATTACTGAGGGCAGAGTTTAAAGACAGAAGAGATGATTCAGTTCAGAAAGAAGATCATCATGTTAAAACATTCTCACAGTTCAGAGGGGAGATGGTCCCATCATGATTGACCCTCAAAGGCTTCTGTCTTTACACAGAACAAAGAACCTGAAACACCACAGCAGTGAGGCTCAACCTGCGGGATGGGACCCTTCAGGAGGCCACGAGGAAAGTTACAAAGCAGCACTTACAGTCTGCTCAATGAAAAACAAGCTACACTGGATCAAAGGTTGTTAAAAACTTCAATAGTCACCAGTTTCTTTCCTGAGAACCACAGCTGTCAGTGCTGCAGTATGCAATGCAGGTGTATGCATTCCCCTTTCTGAAACCTGGCAGAGACAAAGAATCTAAAAGGAACTAAAAGAACTGACTGAAGCCTGTTCAAAAGTTATCATGTTTGCAGATGATACCATCCTGTGTAATATGTAAAACCTGAAAAAGATGTTGATATTTAACCCATCTGTTATGTAATCTTAACAAGTAAATGTTTATATTGACCATATCTGTTCATTGCCAAAGCAAAACGTTCAAAATGAACAAATCGGCAAAACGCTCACTGACATCAGATTTGTACTTGTTTTACTACCACACAATATCATCTGAAAACGAAATCCTGATTAAAGTTTTTACGGTTCTCTTTGAAACACTCAGCTCTTGGTTGAGGATTGGAAACAACAAGTCCTCCAAACTAGAAATACTTAGTTTGACAGTGACCTCTGTCGTTTCAATGGGTCCAGGGAGCTCCTCCAGAGCTAATGTATAGGTAGGCTTCACCTCCAGGACCCCGATGATCAGGTTATGTTCGTCTTATTTACCAGTAAAAGTTGTGTCACATAGTCTACATGGTCCATCGTTTGCTATTTTATGTGATGTTTTCTTTAGCGGGGATTTAACCATTTTAATGTAAGGGCTCCCCACGTGCAAATGTTCCACCAAAACAAGTTCCCCTCAGACACTTTTTTACAAAGAAATACAAACAAGTCTACAACAGAATGACGTGTTGAGCCAGACCTATCTCCAAAGCGTGGAGATGTCTGATTATATGAGACTGTCAGACCTCTGACCTAAAACTTATAAGATAGTGCTGGTTATCTGACAGCTGCACAGAAACAAAGGATGCTTGATGAACTTGGACAAACAGTATTCTTAACACTGGACCTCAAAACCTCCATCTCTGTCTATTGATTCATGTTAAAGTGGTTTAATTGTTTTAGACCTTTATGGATATTTAAATTTGCTTCAAGTAATTGCTTATTATTTATTTCAGATGTAAGTAGATGGTCATGTCAGTATTTGAGCCGTGTTGGGTCTTCATCTTTCAATAATTAAACTGAGTTTAATAAAAAACTGAGCAGTTTGCTTCTTAAATAAACGGCAGGTCTGAGTGTGTCTGAATGAAAGTGTTTGTGCTCTCAGCAGCAGAGTCTGACCCTGACATGTTTCCTGTTCACTGGACGACGCCGAAAACACAAGAGACCTTCCCATCATGCATTTCAGCAGGCAGTGGGAGAAAAAGAGCTGCTGTAATATCACTTCTCTTTTCAAAAGGCTGCAGCAGTCGCATCATCCATCCCTCCATCCCTCCCTCCATCTACCCTTCTCCCCTGCTTTTACTTCCCCTCCTCCCTCCGCAGCCTCAGAGAAGAGAGAAAGAGAGAGGGAAAGGGGGGAGGGAGGAATGAGATTAATACTCAAGGGGAGGACGAAAGGAGAGGAGGTGGGGTGAAGAGAGGAGGAGGGGGAGGTGAAAAGAGGAGAGGAGAGCACATGATTCCTCATGGGAGAGAAGAGAGGAGGGGAGGAGGAGGAGGGAGAGAAAAATAAGAGACGAGAGGACGAGGAAAGGAAGGAGCTGCCTCACTCAGACCAGTTCAACATAGAATCAGTGAATGATGTTATTATTGGAGGATTTCTTGTTATTTAAGTCCAGGACCAGGAGCCATGGAGCACATCAAAGGGCTGCAGTTAATGTTCACCTTTTTATTAAGTGTAACCGTCTTTAGATGTGGTGATATCTGCACATGTCAAGTGTGGATAGAAAGAAAGAATTATAAAAACTGAACAGAAGCTCTTATCTGAATGTTTCATAAAGTAAAAGATCTAATATCATTCATCATTCAATATTTATGTTTTTAGCGGCTTTAATGAATGCAATTTCCCATAAGCCCACAGAGGTTAAACGTCACCGAGGTGAGGCGCTGGTTTGTCTCAGAATATAAAAGAAAACACCAGAATCTGTTTTCAGGAAGATCAATTAAAGAAATGCTGAATGACAGATTGTGTTGTGCTACAGAAGCTAGTGAAACAGAGGCTAGACAGGAAGTGTACTGTACTTATGGGCATCGCTATCACCTTTTAAAAATGGATTTGTTCTTGTATTTGACGTGCAGTCATTCTTCCTGTATTTTGGGAGTGTGGACTTTGGTACACACCTGATATCACAGCACAAGAAGCCTGTAACACTCTGTCTCTGTCATGTGATCAGCAGAGGAACACTCTGACATGTCGATTTGAATTATAAACACACAGATTTATACATCAGGTTTGAATTACAATAACACACACACACACACACACACTGGCTGTGCAGGAGAAATATGTTGCTATTAAAATAATATGTGTGAGAGAGAGCATGAAATACATTCAGGAGAGATCAACACACGCTGCATGATAATACAGAGTGTGTGTGTGTGTTTGTCTCAGTATCTGTTACCTGTCGATGATGACAGGGTCTGACGGCGTCTCATTTCTGTTTCCACAGCTCTTCTTATCGCAGCAGCGACTAACACAGAGACAAAGACAGAATAATGAAAACTGAAACTGTCACAGGTTCTTTATTTGTTGAAACACTGTTTTTAAGTTTCAACACTTCCTTATTTTTACAGTACATATTACAGGAACTACAGTACATGCAGTAGTACAGGTTAGAGATCTAGACCTAGTACTTAGGAAATTATCTCTAGTCAGGTCTCAGGTCTGGTACAGTCCTGTTGTATTACTGCAGGTCTCAGGTCTGTGTGTCAGTATGTCTAAAACCTGAGTGGATCCAAGGTGACACTCTATCAGCTCTGATCACCTGGTGCATCATCATCATCATCATCATCATCACAAGAGGACCAGGTGTCTGTCCTCGAGTATATTAGGGCCAGGTGTGACTGTCCTTGAGTCTATTTGGACCAGGTGTGACCGTCCTTGAGTCCAATAGAACCAGGTGTGACCTTCCTTGAGTCTATTAGGAACAGGCGTGACTGTCCTCAGGTCTATTTGGACGAGGTGTGACTGTCCTCAAGTCTATTAGGAACAGGTGTGACTGGCCTTGAGTCTATTTGGACCTAGTGTGACCCTCCTTGAGTTCAATAGAACCAGGTGTGACTGTCCTGAGGTCTATTTGGACGAGGTGCAACTGTCCTTGATTCTATACAGACCAGGTGTGACAGTCCTTGAGTCTATTGGGACCAGGTGTGACTGTCCTCAAGTCTATTAGGAAAAGGTGTGACTGTCCTTGAGTCTATTTGGACCTGGTGTGACCCTCCTTGAGTTCAATAGAACCAGGTGTGATCCTCCTCGAGTCTATTAGGACTGGATTTGGCTGTCATACCTGGTTTACTATATTTGAGGACCAGGTGTGACAGTCTAATTAGGTCGGGTAAGGTCACAGTCAGACCTGGTCCTCAGGTGTATGCTGACCAGGACCTGACTGTCTTTTTGTGCATGTTGAGTTCAGGTAGGTTTTCATCTTTAGAATAGGTGCAGTGTGTGTAGGAATACAAGCAGAAGTTCTCACCTGCACATGATCTCGTGGGTCAGCAGAACTCGGCACATCTCTGGATTCTTGTCCTGACCTTCATAGATGATTGCCTGAAATACGAACACAGGTATAATGAGATGGGTCCAGTTGTTTAAACAGTTTATATATGAAACCTGCTGTAGAAGTAGACTTCTCCTCCTTCACGTCTCGGCTGTCTGCTGGCAGCAGAAACAACTCAATTAAAGCCTCATTTCATTTGTCTCAATTATGAGTCATTATTAGCTATTAGCCTGAGTGAGCTGAGTGTGTGTGAAGGGGGCAGGCAGAACTGAGGGCAAACATTTGATCCTCTGGATGTTTTATTACAGCTGCAGCCTGCAGCTATTCATATGAAACAGCTGGAACAAAACGCATGGAAAGCCTTTTTCACAAAGACCGGATCACACGACGCCTGATGGGGACGCTCGTTAAAGCCTCACTAATTGAATGACTCGTTAGATTTAAATGTTTCAACTGCAGCCAATTTCCATTAGAGTCACTGTTCAACAGAAAGAGAGAGTGCTGATGGGCCGTTTTCTATCACAGTGTCAATGTACATCCAGCCGGTGTAAAGTCCTGCCAGTGCCTCCCTTCAGTTCATTACAGGCACAATCTGAACAAATAACATCAAGATGATTCATCTAATCTGACCAGTAGTCAGTAGTCCAGTGGTCTACTGGTCAGTCTGAGTCTGACCAGTCGAGGAGCTCAACATGTACACTTTATATGAACAGTGAGTTTGTCAGATCATCGACCAACGTCTGAAACATCTGTTCCAACACCAGAACATGAGGTGGGTCCAAAAAAGTCCCAGCAAACAGAAAGCAGCCGCCTGTATGAGAATGAATGTAAACATGTTAACAGCTGACAGTCAGCAGCAGCGTCTGAACTGTGACAACCTCCTCTTCATCTGAATGAACACTCGGCTGTTTTCACCGAAGAAGAGATGACTGCTGCTTTAACAGATGGTTCGAGTTTCTCTCTTTCTGATCTATTATCTGTGGTGTCTCACACCCAGAGAGAGAGAGAGACAGTGAGACAGTAAGCATTGTTCTGATGTCTGTAACCTCACATTCATTTACACTGATGCAGTCTTCTTACTGGGAAACAACAGAATAAAGATGAAATATAAAACGAGTGCACAGTGGACACAAAGAGCTCATTATGTTGTATTCTTATCATGAATGCAGGAACACTACAGGCCCTGTAGAGAAATCTTCGAGGGGTTGGTGATGATTATACCTCGAGAGTGACAATGACAAATCTACAAATTAGTAGGAGTTAATAATAATAAATAATAATAAATTACAGGCAAGAATACGATAGACAAAACAGTTTGCAATAAATAAAAAACAACAGAATGGATCTTTGATCTTTGCGCTACTGTGAACAACCTTCAGATCCCTGATCAGGACGTGGGGTGTTCAGATCATGGCTGTAATGAACACTGAAGCCTGTAGGGGGCGCTAACAGCACTTTACACTGTTAATCTGCTTAAATCTTCAGTCAATTGTTACTGTCTCTTATTTACTATGTTTATGGTCCATTTCGCAATTTCCTTTTAGAACCAATGGTTTCAGACTCGAGTGGAGGAGGAGGAGGAGGAGGAGGAGTCAGTCTGACCAGAAAAACAACAAACTGTCAAAACATTTTTCAGGTGTCAAAGACACTGAAATCTAATCTGACAGCTCAGACCGCTGGATGCTCTTATTTTGAAAACTCGCTGTCTCATTCTTATTGTTCTTTATTATCATAATTAATTTTTTGTTGTTGTTGTTGATCATCATTTGATCTGCTGAAGTCTGAGCCCCTTATTAACACCTCATCAATAATCAGCGTCTTACCTGTTTGGTCATGGAGTCGATCAGCCGGACGTAGAGATCCTGCTCTGTTCGGACTCCTGAACACACACACACATCAATATTATTATTATTATTATTTAAAGCTTGGGATTCTTTACATTCATGTGATAATTCATCTGACTAAAAGTCAGCAGTAAACACTCTGATCAATATCTTTAGTATTTTTTAGTTGCAGAACAACTAGAGTTCATTAATTAACTGTACTGTGTATTAAAACAAGCGTCCCCACCGTTGCTGTAGAGCAGCTGCAGTTTGTAATGAATCCCGTTGTTGGTTTTCTCTCCAGTCGGCTCCTGAACACAAAAAGATGAATAAAACAAACTGAAGTGGAAACAAGGTTAACTTCTGTTTGATGGGTGCGTTTGTTTTCTCTCTCCTATTAGGCAGAAATGACATGAAGCTGTATCTAACTTCTAGCAGATGCACTTTGTTTCTATCCAAGCAGACCTGTGAGCAGGAGGTCACGAGTGACTTTGATTGCTATTCCTGCTTCTCCCTGACTTCCTCCCTCTCTATACCAGCGCTCTGCGTGTTGCACTGATTTTCTAAAAACATCACTACAACATTGGGATTAATCTGCGAGGTGGGGTTAAGAAGGCTGTAACATGGGTGTGTTTGATTTCTATTATCAGCTTTTCCCTCACAGCGTTGCTGCTATGTTTGTCACGTTTTGGTTTCTGACCATTTCCAGAATGTGTTGGTGGTGACCGTGAGGTGTGTTTGTTTTGTGTCCCGGCTCCTCCCTTCTCTCTCTCTCCTTCTCTTTCTCACCTTCTCTTTCTCCACAAAGTCGACGTAGGTGGTGCGTTCAATCTCCACCGGTTGACCCTGCCGGTCGTAAAGCGCCAACACGAAGTGGAAGAAGTTGGACTTCCTCAGATTGGACGGAGGCTGTTTCTCAAAGTGAGCACGGGCTAACCCCACCCCGCTGAAAGACAGACAGGCAGACAGACAGACAGAGAACAAACAGACAAGTCAGACATATGAGAAGACCATCTGAGACACATAAACTCTCCAACATTGTCGGAGCTTCCACTGAAGACACCACTGTCATGTGATCATGCTTTCTGTGATATTTCTTTAACGATGACAATATCTTAACTGAAATAAGTTTATCCTCCTCAATGACACAAGTGACTGGGGAGGCTTTGAAACAGCATTTAGATCATGACGGTAACAATTTACAGAAAACATCATTTAAATGTTAAATCAATTCTAAATGTTAAATCCTGCATATAAAGTCAATGCAAAGAATTCACTGTATATCAAATAAATGGCACTGATTCCAAATGACTGAAACACTGGGTGGGTGGGGTTACGTCAGGTGCCCTCCACCTCTGTCTCCATAAAAACATATTTTCTATCTCCTCTCTCCTAACTGAGAGTAAAACATCTGATAATTCCTTCTCGAGACCATAAAACCATCAGAATTTATTCATTTTAGAACAAGAATCATTTCTGGAGTTACAAGGTTTCCAGATGACAACAGCCAGGGATTGTATGGTTTGTAGAAACTTTAAATCTTCAACTGATTTTACAGAATCTGATGCTGACGATTCAAAATGAATTGAATTAATTCAATAATTCCACCTTAATGAATTTTAAACCCTTCATGTGACCGGAGTTTAAATCAAACGCTCCTCAGAGGAAAATCGCTTTCAGCAGATCACCAATCACAGCAAATGTGTGTCTGATAAAAAAAAAAAAGACATTAAATAATAAAAACAAACCGACACTGAATTAAAACACATGGCGACAAACTTATTGATGAAAACATCAGAAATAAAACATCTTCATCACAACATGGGTGTTACTGAAATACTGAAATAATAATATCCATAAAGATGTGAGAGATGTGACATGAAGCTTCAGGCTTTAACCTCCACATGAATGAACTTCAGGGAATATTTTCTCAATAAATTCACACGTTCATGTGGAGCTCTATTAATATTCATAGCAGAGAAGTCAAACTGCAGCTTTGACCCAACTGACATTTTCACTCATTATAATAATACAAGTTGTAATATTTGTAATATTTGTATTTTTTTTACTTTGTTGAATTTGAGCTAAAAAGACAAAAAGATGAAGCTTCCAGCTGATACACAGAAACAAGTCTTCAGTTTCAGAATATGAAATTATTAAATGATGATTTCATGCTGCAGAGTGAAGAAAACACTTTCAGTTTTAATGTTAATAAATGTTCCTTAATGTTAACAAATGTTCCTTAATGGTAATAAAGCAGGAAATGATTTTGTCTGCACGGCTCCAGCTGAAGCTTCGAGCCGACAGACTTCATGATGATCTGAGAATGTATTCTTCTTTCAAATCTTTTCTTAAAACTGTTAAAAACTATTTTACATACATCAAAAAAAATGTGAATGTTTGAATGATTTACTGAGACCTGATGTTTCAGCACATTCGA
This sequence comes from Enoplosus armatus, assembly GCF_043641665.1. NCBI lineage: Eukaryota > Metazoa > Chordata > Actinopteri > Centrarchiformes > Enoplosidae > Enoplosus > Enoplosus armatus. The sequence goes on along the minus strand of NC_092199.1, from coordinate 192,723 downwards.
CCATTTCTATCATCACATCTTCAACTATTTCTGTATTAATTAGTAATGATAAATAATAATTATACAAGTTATAATAACATGGTAAAAACATCAAGTTTCATGTGCAGCTTTGATGAAGAGCTCAGAGACGTGCTTCATGAGAATATTCATATTTAACTCACATGTTAAAAATGACAAGAATCTAGACGAGATTCACAAAGAGCGCACGTTTCAGCACATCCAGATGTTTCCCATCATAAACTCTGAACTGGATGTTAAACAGCTGCTTCACTCAAATGTTCATATAAAAACTGTTAACAATGAAAACTTTATCTATTTATCGTTTGTTAAAAAACGTCAACGCTTCATAAACACGCTCATATTCATCTAATAAAATGTAGTTTCATCTACATCTGAATCTTTCCAATCATAAACTGAACTGTATGTTGTTTATTGTATTATTATTATTTATTGTATAATTGTTCATAGTTTTAATAATGTGGCTTTACTTTGCAGCTCTGACAAACTGTTTATCATTAGAAGAACATTAAACTTAAACATTTAACATAATGTACTTTAATAACTGTTGAAAATGTTTGAATGTTACAAATGAAATAAATCTGCAGTTATGATCACCAGACACTCCTGCTTTATTAGAATTATAATGTTAAAATATTACTAATATTAACGATGTCACAGATGTTAATGGTGTGAATAATCATGTTTCATCTGCAGCTTTGAGTGAACAGTCTGACGATCTGATGCTAAACAAATGAACATCAGGCAGATTAGACATTATTATTATTAATGATATTTATTTTCAGTTCACCTGTTTAAATTCACACTGCACCTTTGAGCTTCACTAAAACACTTTTCAAATGATCTTTGTTATTATCAATAAATGTCATGTTTGTTTCCACTCAATAAAAATTATGATTGATACTTTAATATTGATACTAAATGTTATTTAGTTGATTCTTTTTAATTCAGAAACTGATTTTTATTTTTGACCTTCAACTGCAAAAAGATCCGAAATATAATAAATGTTAGAAACATCATCAGAATATCTGCTGATCTGATGTCAGACTGAAGAATCAAACTCAGGAAACATTAATAATAGAAGAAATATTAGACTGTTTTGATCCTTTTTGATAACTGAATTTCTGATTTCTTCGGTCGTGGATCCTCGACTGCTCTTTTCCTTCCTGATGATACTGTTGTAGTTTTAAGACTTTATTTAACACACCTGCTTCATAAACATGTCCATATTAATCTAATATTTATTAAGCTAATAAATGTCCTTTTAACCTCAATCTGTTCTGAGCACCTTCAACCACCATCAGAAAATCTACAAACATTTTCTGACACTTCTGAAGAAGGTGAATGAAACGAGTCAGAAAAATGAGCTCTGACTTCAGAAACTAATATTTTTCTAATCTTAATAAAATAAAATAATAAAATAAAATTTCAAACATTTTTCATTTGGCTGTTTGATCTTCAACCTCAGAAACATGTAAAATTATTATTCTATTAATATGTAAAAACACATTACTTTACTTGTTCTTAATATTAGAAACATCTCTTTTCTTTTCTTAGAATCTAAATTGAATTTAACCCTAAATAACTTTTGTCATCTCAGATTTAATGTTTGACCTCAGAAATGTTCCTGCGCTTATTTGAGCTGCAGAACTTTGCCGAGAACGGATCAGAAATATTGCCAATTTAAAGCGCTCTCCTCCTGATCGAAATGTTCCTGCTGAGCGGCTGTTTGTCCTTTGGGACTACAGCTCCCAGAATCCCTCTGGGACGGCAGCGAGTTTACCTCTGAGCAGCCGTGTTGGCGTCCACCACGCCGGCCGAGTGCATCCAGGAACGAACAGCCAGCGGCTCCTCCTTCATGCTGGCCGTGGCCCCGCGGGGCAGGTTGTCCTGGATCCCGAACATCTCCGGGGCCCCGACGCTCGACCACGAGAACAAAACAACACAAGGAAAAAACAGGAAGAAGAAGGAAAATCAACAGGAAAAAGTCCAGCAGAAAAAGAACAGGACGAACGGAGGCTCGATCTTCTGGTCGGACAATGTTTTCTTCACCAACATCGAAACGCCTCAAAGTCCAAAAGCAGCCGGGCGAGGGGTTAATAAGACGAGGACGAAGAAGAAGAAGAAGAAGAAGAAGAAGAAGAAGAAGAAGATTTGTGCAGCAGGAAGTGACCCAGGAGTTTTATTCAAGTGGAGAACTTTGTGTCTGTTTTTTAGATTTAATTCATTTTTACTCTGGAAGAAGGACTGAAGAGAGTTTTTTGATTTTTTATAAATTCTCAGTGTTGGCTGTCATGCTGAAGAAAGGAAGGAGGAGGAGAAAAAAAAAATCCTCAGAGAAAACGAGGGGAAGAAGCCGAGTCCGGATGGCGAATCGAGCGCAAGCAAAGTGTCTTTTTTTCCCCAAAGAGAGGAGGAGAGGAGGAGAGGCGGGCCGATGATGGAGGGATGAGGAGCAGAGGAGAAACTCTCAGCCCTGCGGCCCCACAGGACTGGACGCCAAAACCCAAAAACCCCACGGGTCTTCCTCTGAGCTGCTGACGACATCACAGCCGGGGGCGGGGCCTGACCATTTAAGGAGAGGAGAGGTGAAAGAGAGAGAAAGAGCAAGAGAGTGAAGAGAGAGAGTGGAAGAAAGAGAGTGAGGGGGAGAGGGAGATAAAGAGAGTGAGGAGGAGGAGGAGGCGGGCGCTCAAACCAACCAACCAGAGAGAGGGAGAGAGAGAGAGAGAGAGTGCCCTTGTGCAGTCATTTACTCTCTCTCTCTCTCTCTCTCTCTCTCTCTCTCTCCAGTTAAATCAAGAATCTGAACTGGTTTCTTTTCTGGTTTCATCTGTTTTTACTGTCAGGAGTTAAAGTCTGGCTGCTGGGAAGCCGGTGAGGGATCCTGTCCTGCTCGATGCAGCAGAGACTCTGAAATGAGACGCTGCTCAATCTCCGTCCAAATGAAAATTAAACGTAATCTGCTGCTTGTTTCTTTGTGAATATGAGTTCACTGGTTGATGGAGATAAACAGCTGGTGGAGCTAATAAACAGCTGGTGGAGCTAATTCTCCAGTCGCTGCCATTAAACCACCACAGAAGAAGAGGAGATGGACAATGGAGAACCATGTGGAGAACATGATGGAAATATAACATTTGTGTTAGTTTCATGTGTTCATGTGAGGAAGGTTACAGCCTCCTCATCGCTCCATAGATCTGATGTTTTCAGCTCTTCACTTTCAGTCACAACTTCATGTACAGTAACAACAACTTTTACACTGGAAACATATTTTTAGAGTTTATCTATAATTTCTAGTGTTTCCCCTTTTTTATGGCGTAAACTGAAAATGGTCATAAAAACACAAACTGTGAAGTGAGTGTCACTATCGAAGGCACCCGTCGTACTCAAAGACATGTAGCTGAAAAAACACTGGAAAGATCTTGAACCAGCAGGGGACACTCTCCCGGTCTGTTAGGGATGAAACCAAACATGAAAATAATGTTCACATATAAAATACAGATACATATCTGACCCCACAAACTTCACGTCACTTCCTCTCAGAGTCTCAGACATCAGCGATGCTTCAGTCGTCTCTCTGACGACCACTTCTGTGTTTTCATTGGACGAACAAAGCAAAGTTAGTGACATAAAGATTGTCTTTCTTACAAGTGAATCATCACGAGGAGAACGACGCGCCCACGTGTCCGTCTGTCTGGTGACTTTAGTCTGACAGACAGGAAGTGAGACAGGTTTTTCAGAGGAACAGCGCTCCTGTCTTCTGGGGACGAAGGCCTCCGAGGCTCCGAGGGGTGGACCGAGTCCGGACCAAGGAGATGAAAAACAACGAGGGGAGGAATTAAAAGAGAGAAGAGATGAGAAGGAGAAGAGAGGAGAGGAAATCACTTGAATAAGAAGAGAAGAGGAAAGACGAGAGGAGAGAAAAGAAGAAAATGAACTGAGAGGAGAAAAGGGAAGAAATGAAGAAGAAATTCATTTATTTCCAGCAACAAATTCAAACTAAGAAGAGAAAAAGATGAAGAAAAGGAAAAGGAAGAGAACAAAAGAGGAGAGGAGGAGGAAGGTGATGAGTTAGAGAGGAAGAGAGGGAGGAAGAAGAGGAGGAAGAGAAGAAAATAAAAAATGGTGATTTTTGTTTTGTTCCAGCTACAAAATACAAAGCGAAAAAAAAGATGAAGAAATGGAAACAAGGGAAATGAGAAGAGGAGGAGGAGGAGGTGCATCTCCTCCTGGATGAAGATCTGGTGAGTGAACGACTCACGACTTTTATTCTCATTTTGATTTTTTTTCAGATTCACTTTCACAGAAACTGATCTGAGTGAAAAGATCAATCAGTACCTGATCAATACACTGACCTACAAATAATAATCATCATGATAACAATGATAGTAATGATATTATTAATAATCATAATAATAATGTTAACAGCCCTGCAGATTTTTGTCTGTAATAACAAACTGATAATTCAATTTAAATGGACGAATAAATGAGCCGTCTGAAAGAGGTCTGATGTGAAACGCTGGAGGTGGAGGGTGGGGTGGGGCAATCTGGTTTCCAAATGAGGCTTCATTCTTTTGGGACAAATCGCCGACCTGCAGAGGGAGGAGGGGGATGGGAGGAGGGGGGAGGAGTTTTTTATTTCATTGATTTGATCCCACATGATGTCACTTGTTTTCTTTTATTGATTTAAAGTTTTTCTTTCTTCATATCTCCCTCCAAGGGAAACCTTGTATCTCCAAATGTTTATGTAACGTTACAGTTTATTGTTTATATTTCATTTCTGTTTATTTTCTTTTACTTCTTCCGTGTTGTTTAACATCATTGTGCCATGAAACCCTTGTATCTCAACAATTAAAATTATAACATTAATTTGGAAGAAACTTCTTCAATCAAAACCACAGAAGAAGAAGAAGAAGAAAAAGAAGAAGCTAAATGAGCTCAGTTCTGCAGTGCAATGTATCTCATGTACATATTAATGTATACCGCTAATTTCATTTCCATATATATATGTATATATACATATATATATATACATATATATATGGAAATACATTCGTGCTTAAGAATTTCATCTAATTATTGACACAAAAGCCAGAGAAAGGGATAAATTAAAAAATCAATGAATCAATTTGTGCCGGTAATCGATACTTACAGGTTTGGTCTGTTCGCACCTTTATGCTGTGTGTTAATTGATTTGAAGAATATTTCAGTTTACTTCAGTGTTAAAAAGGGAAGAACACGTGAGGGCAAAATAAAGAAAAGATCGTCCTGCAGGTCGTTTCCTCTCAAACCTTAAAAACATTCAAATATTAAACAGACAAACTGAATTCAGATCAGTTTCCAGGTGAGAAACTGATGAACTCCTGTTTTTATTTCATTGTGGCTTTTGGTTTAAAGCTGCCGCTGCTCTTCAGATCTGATGTGTTTTATGATTTGATGTCATTTACATGAAGACAAACTCAGTTACATTCAGCTGCGTCTTTAAAACTCGATCCATCAGCTGCAGCTGATTGATCAATGTGACATTATGGGATGGACGTGATGAATTATCCTCATGTTTATTTGCCACACTTTTACATGGGAATGTAGATTTATTATTTTATCGTTTTATCAGATTTTATTTTTGTCCTCTGTGGTTATAGCCTTAAAATAGATGTTTTATCTATGAGATTCTGGATGAGTCGAGTAGAAGAACGGAGAAAAGATTAAATTGAGTCTCTACATTAAAACATTTTGTCTAAATTATGAATCTGAGGGTTTTCAGTTAAACACAATTTTATGAGCTATGACATTTTTTATGAGGAAGGAAAAAGTATTTTGTGAACTAAAAAATCCAATAAATTGACATTCAATCCACCTTAAATTAAACCATTTAATGCAACAAATTAGAGGCCATATACAGGTTTTGGACTGTTTTAGGAGCATTTTAACACAAAATCTATTAAAATGTATTAAATGTATTTCATCATCGTTTCTGTTTGTTAAATTGTTTTTGTTTCTGTGTCTTTTATTTAGTTTTAAAATTGAAAAGGTCTCTTTTCACAAATGTTGAAGGTTGAATAAATTACAGTTAAGTATATTTTCTGTTTTATTTGACTTTAATTTAAAGCCTTAAACCTGTAAACGAACAGAAGGTTGATGTTGAACAAAATAAGTCAAATTATAATAAAATGAAAACATTTATGTCACATTTCTTATTATATAAAAAACTGATGACAAATGAAGAAATATCATTTTTAATTGAATTATTGTTGTGTTTTTCCACAGTTTATCATCTGATTTACAGACGAGTCGAGTGGCAAGCGAACGAGTCACAGTGCTGCAGAGTGTGTGTGTTAAACCCTCCTCGTCTTTATTGTGTGTGAAGTGTTTCCTTTTGTGTGTGTGTGACAGTGCGAGCGCTCAACACACACACACACACACACACACACACACACATTTGCATTTAAATAGCGACATCAACCAGCGTTCGCGACGGGTTTCCCAGATGTCACGGCAAAGTCAGATGGGCCAGCTGTCACACACACACACACACACACACACACACACACGGCTGACTCGGTAAAAAACATTCATTCATTCATTCATTCAGTCAGTCAGTCAGTTTAAACTACAGGACCGTTTAAACAGTGAGAAAACACACAGCCAGTGTGTGTGTGTGTGTGAGAGAGAGAGAGAGAGAGTATAAAACACAGCAGAAACACGAATCACCAGATCAGACCTCTGTTGAACACTGACGTGATCTCAAACCTTCATTATTTAAAACTTTCAACCAACACACTCAACAGATCGACTCTGGTTCAAAACAGACAAATTGAAATACAATTCAATCTGCCCCCAAACCAAGTTACAATACAGAGTGACGTCACCTCACCTGTCATTTTTCAGCCAATAGTAACCATTTAACAAGGTCAGAGGGAGGAGCTCAGGTAGGAAGAGTAAAAGGTTCAAAACTAGCAGAGCAAAGAAAAGGAAGCTGGCCACAGTGGCGATTGGTAAAAGTAGTGACACACCACGACACCAAACATTTTGAGCCAAACTGTCCCGAGAGTATGGAAGTTAAAAAAAGAATAAACGTAAAATGAACAAGACCAAAGCAGTGGAATCGACATTTTAAAGCATGACTACAGTGATGAAGTCACTAATGAACGCTAACATCAGTGTCTTTTCTGCTCCAGAAAAGCTTAATAAATCCAACAGCCGTCAACTTTACAATACGACCTCTATGAGTTCACCTATTTCATGTAAAAATGGTCATCTTGTCTAATCCATAAAAGTGGTTTCATTCACACTTGTCAGGAAGACTGTTTTTTGTCACTCTAAATGATTTTGTTTCTGTTTACTTCACACATTCTCCCTTTGATAAACATTATCAGTGATTATGCAGATGACACAACTGTATATCTCTGTTTCACCAGATAACACGAGAGATTTTATTTGTAGGATCTAAAGTAGACTATCTGGCTGACTATGTAGGACTATGTCAAATTATAAACAAATTCTCTACATCCATGTTGTTTGCCACCTATACCACCTACATCAGACCTCCATCATCTCTGAAACACATCCATCTCTACCCTTTATCATCTCTACTGCAAATCATCACTAAAATCAATGTCTGACCTCCGTCACGTCTGATTCTAGATCTCATGTCTCATTTTGTATTTTGAGCTAAACCTGCTCTCCACCCTACATCCTCTGTAAATTACATTATTGTTATCTCTAATTTTAATGACTCCTCTCTTTTCTTTGATATTTTACATCTCCTTTTTTATGTCAGACCTGCAGGATGTCAAACTGTTTACATCATAACCTACATCATGCCATTTACATGTTAGTCAAACTATGCTGTCTTAAAGTCACTTTATCTCACTAACGTCTGGCCTTTATCTTCCCAAGTGTGATTTAATCTCTTTTTACATTTTAAAACACGATTTCAGATCTGATGTTTGTCACGTTCTTGAGGAGAATCAGACTTCAGTCGGAGCTCATTGAACTTTACAGGGACGCAAAGCTCGGTCACCTTCAGTCTGAACAACACATCAGGTATAAAATCAGTCAGCTGGACTGAAATAAATTAGACATGAGGCTTAATAAAGTTTATAATCAATCACGTCACAAGGATAAATGTTAAATAAAATCAACTCAGTTTTGAAATCAATCAAATCACAACAATAAGTGAAATCAATCCAATTCATCTGATTTCAATCTGGTTCGAAAGGAATCACAATGGAAATCAGCCAAATTACTAAATTCAGGTTGTAAAATCTCCTTCTGAACGGCCACATTCGTAGAGGTCGGGTGAACAGCCAATAGGAAAGTTCTCTCTCTGAAACGACCTGCGATTGGCTAAAATCTCCCGTCATGGGGGAGATTTTCTTAGGCCTGAAAACAGCCATGAGGAGGTGCAGAAGTCTAGTTTCCTCTCAGACCGCTTGAATTACAATATACTGAAAGCTTATTATAGATTTTCTGCCCAATGAAGCCAAAATAAAATAAAATAATAAAAGTAAAACTGCTTAACCCAGCTTTAACTATTAATAATTGTAACCACTCACATCATTAATAAATCATGCCTGAAATAAATCAAATTAAAATAAATGAAACTAATTGAAATAATTTCATTTCAATAAATTCAATATCCAACATCCAACAGTCAGTTAAGATTTAAATTGTTTAAATCAGTTTCAATTTTAAATAATTTAAAATGTCACGTTTAATGATATTGACATGATGTGTTGTGTGTTTAAATATGAAATTGAACCAGCTGTATTTAAAGTGAAGTCTGGTTGAAATCAGTCTAAAATCAGCAGATTTATCATTACATCATTCCTGACGTTGTCACAACTGAACTCAGATCAGATTCATTAAATCAGATTCTGTTTGTCTCAGCTGTCAATCAAACTGTTTGCTGTGTCTCATTGGAAGGAGACTAACCGGTTGATGCTGCTGATCAGTCATCTTTTTTATTCTTCTGGTTCTTTTTTTCTTTCATTTTTCTTTTCTATTGTTTGGCTCTAGTGTGATTCATTCTGTTCTGAATTTTTCTCTTGTTTCTTTTATTGTTTTACTCTACTATCATTCTATTTTACATCATTTTATCAACTCAATTTTCTTTTATTTGACTGGATTTGATTCATTCTCTCTGTTTAATTTGTGTTATTCTATATTTCACTGTTTTCATCTGGTTTCTCCTCATGTTCTCGTTTCGTCCACTGTATTTTACTTTAATTTGACTCTATTGTTTGACTCTACTGCAGCTTCAGTGGGACTCAGCGAGCGAGTCAGTAACAAAAAGAAGAAAAACAGACAAGAAGCCATAAAAATGAAAATAAAATGAAAGGAAACAAAGCGGTCGACCTTCAGCTCCATACAGGAAAACACTTTCAGATTCAGCGTGTGTGTGTGTGTGTGTGTGTGTGTGTCTGTGCGTGTGTGTGTGTGTGTTGCAGTGGGATTTCCAGTCGTCCCAGTTCGGGGAATTCCCTCCATCCCAGCAGAGAGACGGGCAAGCGAGGAAAGAGTGACACCAAGAGGAAACAGAGAGAGAGTCAGCAGCTCTGATCAATGATTCATTTTTATATTTTATATGTATTTATTATTATTATTATCAGAATGAGATTGAAACTTTAGAAAAAAAAGAGAGAAGAACTGGATCAGAGTTGATTTTATTTCTACAGCCTCAGAGGCCTTTACAACATGTGACTCCTTCTGTCCTCAGTCTCGATCAGATAAAGAAAAACCTGCTGTGACTGTACAAACTGTGGGTGTTTAAAGAAGTAGATATATGAAGATATAAGATGTATATATGTGTAATAAATAGAATATACGAAATGAATGAAAGTATGATTTTATCTCTCTAACAAGTCAAATCTCATGACCTTATTGAAGTAGTACAAGAACTCAAATCCTCCAGCTGCTCTCTTGACTGCATCCTGGTTAACATCTCTACTATCTGGGACTTTGCAGATCTGTGGTCTCCAGTCAAGAATAACAACCTGGATGCATCTGTAATAAGCAACCTTCCTTTGGTGTGGTAACAATATCTTTCATATGTACCAATCAGGTTTTAGATGACATCATAGCACGAAACAGCTCTAGCTAAAGTTCTTGTGTTACTGGACATCAAAGCGGCCTTCGACACCGTAGACCATGAAATCTTAATTCACAGACTCCACAACACCACTGGATTATCTGGCTGGGTGTCATCCTGGACCTAAACTTTGAAAAGCACATATCGAATATTACAAGATCATCATTCTACCAGCTGAGAAATAAATTTTTTTTTAAAAAAAGTATAAAACGATTCATATCACTAACCGATTCTGTGAAACTGCTTCATTCATTCATTTTGAACAGATGCGATTACTGCAGTGGATAAGACTTCATTAGTCCAATGCTTAAAATCACTTCTCTGGCTTCCCATTCAACAGAGAATTCACACAATCCACCTACTGGTTTTTAAGGTACTACATGGTTCAGCTCCCCAGTATATTTCTGACTATGCCCCCATCAGACCTCTTAGGTCTCCAGACGGTGGCTTTCTGGTTGTACTAGGATACGATTAGGAGCTGTGGACTGTGGAGCCGCCATCTGGAAGGCAGAGATGATGAGCTGCAAACTATAAAAAATGTATCTACGTTTAAAGCTCAAAACCTTCCTTCCTTCCTTCCAGTCTGGTCTGGCAGGCTATTGAGCCCTCAGTCGGGTCTTCCAGGCAGAGACCCCGCCCTCCAGTTTGTTCTCTGTGATGCTTCAGAGTCGATTAAAGTCATTCCGGCTCTTTAATTGAACCTGACATATTTCTAATTAATTAACAGAGGAGGTTAATGAATTCATGTTTGACTGGTGGCTCCAGATGTCCAAACCTTGTTTGTCCTCTATTTTTAACCTCCAGACTTTTATTGTGAAAGTGACAAACGACAACGAAAGGACAACAAAAAGTTAAGAAAAAATAAAAGAATCTGTTCTCTGAAACTGAAATCGGATGACAACTCCAGGAAACAATAAAGACAAATAAACGTCTCTTCAGGACAGACAGGAAGTAGACGTGGTCTCTATAGAGTAAACAGCTGTGACTGTATGAAGGAAATAAAGCACAGACATATGATATGCTATAAATATTAAATAGATGAATTTTATTTTGACAAGAATGATAATAAGAGAAATAATATTCACTTTGGTTCGGCCTCGTCTTTCTTTATACGTCATCTGTGCGACCTTTATATCATTCTATTCAATCCAATTCAATTGGAATGATTTTGGTGAAATAAAACTAATATTTAGTTGTAGTTTTTTTGTGGTTTTATTTGATTCAACACAAACTTTTCTTTTCTGTTCTTTTCCTGTGAATCACCTCTTCTTCTTTTCTTCTCTCCTCTAATCCTCTGACAAGCAGTAGGGGATTATGGGAAGGTTTAACACCAACATGGTGACAGGAAGTGGAACCTTTTCACATTGAAATAAAAAGTAAACACCATTTTAAAAAGAAACTGGAATGATTAGTATCAGCTTAAAGTTTTTAGAGTTTTAACTCAGTGATTTCTATTTATTGTGTTGGTTTGTTGATCTCTTTCCTTCCTGAACATCAGTGGAAACAGGTCCTGGACTTCTGTGGATGTGAGTGATTTAATCCTTTTTTCTTTTCATAGAGGTGAGTGTTTGTAATAATAAGACAATCAAACAATCAAATAAATAAAAGATAATACAAAATAAAACAGATAAGGTATTAAAGACATGAAACGTGAACATAATAAAATAAATGATTCAATAAAATAAACAATGACCATAAAATATTTTAATCAAAAGTATGAAGAGGTTTCAAGTTTAATTACTGACCTCATTATGTCAAATGATGTCAAAAGTAAAAATACTACATGTATACTGCATGTATTATAAACTCACACACACACTTTACAGTATTATACTAACAGGAAATGACTCAATATATTTAACAAATATAAAATACGTCATATTTTATTTATGTGTTTCCTGAGATCCTCATGCAGCTGTTCAAATATCTGTAATTTACTGCTGTGGAGGATCGTGTCTATCAGCAGAAACTGCCTTCAGTGACCGTCATGAGTGTTTGCTGGTGTTTGTCTCCATCTAGTGGACAAACTGCAGGCATGATGAAGCTGCCTCCTCCTCCTCTTGTTTAACTCTTCATTTCTTCATGGGTGTTTTACTTTCTGATCCTTTACTGGTGAAACTTCCTGCCTCCAGAGTGACATGACAACAGTGAGACACGAGATCAGATCCTGCTGAGTCAGATAAAGCGGATGTTTGTATTGTTCTCTGCAGAAACAGGTAGTGAACGCAACCATAACATATCACCAGCTTTAAAGTGATGTTTATAACATGTGATCATCCAGCTTTTTCAGAGCAACCCAATCCGGCACGGTGCTGCAGTGGTTAGCACTGTCGCACGGGAGGAGCAGGGTAGGGCTGGTTCGGGGTTCGATCCCTGGCTGGTTCGGGGTTCGATCCCTGGCTGCCCTGTCATGTCGAAGTTTCCTTGAGCAAGACACTGAACCCTATGTTGCTCCCGATGGAGACTAGCACCTTGCATGGCAGCTCTGCATGGCACCTTGCATGGCAGCTCTGTCGCTATCGGTGTGTGAATGCACCGTGCACTGTCGCATGGGAGGAGCAGGGTAGGGCTGGTTCGGGGTTCGATCCCTGGCTGCCCCATCATGTCGAAGTTTCCTTGAGCAAGACACTGAACCCTATGTTGCTCCCGATGGAGACTAGCACCTTGCATGGCAGCTCTGTCGCTATCGGTGTGTGAATGGGTGAATGTGATTTAACTGTAAAGTGCTTTAGGAACCATGAAGGTTGAAAAGTGCTATATACACACGCGGACAAAATTGTTGGTACCCTTCCGTTAAAGACAGAAAAACCCACAATGGTCGCTGAAATAACTTGAAACTAACAAAAGTAATCAGACATTGCTTTTGAATTGTGGTTCAACAGAATCATTTTAAAAAACAAACTAATGAAACTGGCCTGGACAAAAATGATGGTACCCTTAACTTAATATTTTGTTGCACAACCTTTTGAGGCAATCACTGCAATCAAGCGATTTCTGTAACTCTCAATGAGACTTCTGCTCCTGTCGACAGGTATTTTGGCCCACTCCCCGTGAGCAAACTGCTCCAGCTGTCTCGGGTTTGAAGGGTGCCTTCTCCAGACTGCATGTTTCAGCTCCTTCCACAGATGTTCAGTAGGATTTAGATCAGGGCTCATAGAAGGCCACTTCAGAATAGTCCAATGTTTGGGTGTCTTTAGCTGTGTGTTTTGGGTCATTATCCTGTTGGAGGACCCATGACCTGCGACTGAGACCAAGCTGCCACACTGGGCAGCACATTTCGCTCCAGAATGCCTTGATAGTCTTGAGATTTCATTGTACCCTGTACAGATTCAAGACACCCTGTGCCAGATGCAGCAAAGCAGCCCCAGAACATAACGGAGCCTCCTCCATGCTTCACAGTAGGTACAGTGTTCTTTTCTTTGTATGCTTCATTTTTGCGTCTGTGAACATAGAGCTGATGTGACTTGCCAAAAAGCTCCAGTTTTGTCTCATCTGTCCAAAGGACATTCTCCCAGAAGCTTTGTGGCTTGTCAATATGCATTTTGGCGAATTCCAGTCTCACTTTTTTATGATTTGCTTTCAACAGTGGTGTCCTCCTCGGTCGTCTTCCATTAAGTCCACTTTGGCTCAAACAGCGACGGATGGTGCGATCTGACACTGATGTACCTTGACCTTGGAGTTCACCTCTAATCTCTTTGGAAGTTGTTCTGGGCTCTTTGGTTACCATTCGTATTATCCATCTCTTCAATTTATCATCAATTTTCCTCTTGCTGCCCCATCCAGGGAGGTTGGCTACAGTCCCGTGGACCTTAAACTTCTGAATAATATGTGCAACTGTAGTCACAGGAACATCAAGCTGCTTGGAGATGGTCTTATAGCCTTTACCTTTAACATGCTTGTCTATAATTTTCTTTCTAATCTCCTGAGACAACTCTCTCCTTAGCTTTCTGTGGTCCATGTTCAGTGTGGTACACACCATGATACCAAACAGCACAGTGACTACTTTTCACCCTTTGAATAGGCAGACTGACTGATTACAAGTTTGAAGACACCTGTGATGCTAATTACAGGACACACCTTAGTTTAACATGTCCCTATGGTCAAATTATTTTCAATCTTTTCTAGGGGTACCATCATTTTTGTCCAGGCCAGTTTCATTAGTTTGTTTTTTTAAATGATTCAGTTGAACCACAATTCAAAAGCGATGTCTGATTTTCATTGGTTAATTTTCAGTACATTTTTATTTATTATCACTTTTGTCAGTTTCAACTTATTTCAGTGACCATTGTGGGTTTTTATTTCTTTAACGGAAGGGTACCAACAATTTTGTCCACGTGTGTAAGTGAGACCATTTACCATTTATTTTATTCCTTCAAACAAAGAATGAAAACTTAATTAAAGACAGAAAATAACCTTAACGTGTTTCTGTGATTTCATAACATTTAGGACTCAGGACTACATTTCCCATGAGTGCTCTGTCTCCTTCTCTCCCTGTGGAGGGAGGAGGGTGGGAGGAGGATCAGGGGGAGGAGGAGGAGGAGAGGGGGAGTTTGGGAAAGAATGTGTGGAATTCATTTCCTGTTCTGCAGCTCTCAGAGTCAAAGTGAACGAGGAGTCGGAGACATGAACTGAAAACTGTGATCTGAGCATGATGAAGGAGCGCTGACTCCTCTCTTCTCCTGCTGGATTCTTCTCCTCTCCACGAGGACTGAGAAGGAGGAGGGGGGTCCACCATGGCCGAGCCTCTGCTGAAGAGAACTTTCTCCAGACTGAGAGGCAAAGACAGATCCAGGAGGAAGACGGATCCCAAACTGAGCGGTGAGCAGCTGCAGACGTTAAACAGAGTTAAAGCTAGTGTTTGTGAACGCTGCTCAGTGTGAACAGCCAGTTCACTAGACTGTAACTTCACACGTTCTCATGACTTAAAGTCAGATAAACCAACAAGTGACAGATCGGTTCCTCAGTTAGTTTGATACTAAAACAAAAGAAGTAAAATGTTGTTGAACACAAAACATCGATCGGCTCCTGAAGGTTCTCATGTTTGAAACTGAAGCAGTTTATAACTTCATGTTCTCACTCTGTCAACGTCTGTGTTTCCACGCTGACCTGAGAGACAGTCTCATGTTCTCAGCACTTACACACAGGTGTAACTGTAAACATGAGTTCTACTTAGAACATTCATTGAAATCCTGGAAGGTTACAACACCTGTTTCATTCTTTTACTGCATATATTCTATTATAGAAGCTTCATATTATATTAAAACATATTTACTGAAGTCACCAGACAACTGTGACGTCCTCCAGGACACCTCAGCAGCTCAACAAGTGACTGTCGTCCTCTTTAGAATTCAACTGCAGAGTCCTAAAGACAAGACAGACAGTCAGACAGACAGAGACAGACAGGCAGACGGACAGACAGAGAGACAGACACACTCACAGACACACAGACACAGACACACCTGTGGCCAACAGGTATGTTGAAAGTAGCAGTGTCCACCTCTGTAGTTTAGCTTCATCATTCCTCATCAGAGGTTTTAGTGGGAGAGTTGAAGGGAGGTGTGAAGGGACAGAGATACTGTCTTTCTAGGTCTTTGTAGTCTCGCTGCTGATTGGTGATTGCTGATTTATCACCAACATGGTGAGCAGGTGAAACTGCAGCAGTGACACACAATTCATGGTTCAAAAATCTTCCTCCTTTTCTGTTTTAGTCACACCACTTATTTTTGTATTTAATTCCATGTCACTGTGTATGTAAAAGTATGTACATTTATACTGTGTATGTGATTACCTCAGTGAATAGATGTAGATGGGTTATGGAATGTCCATGAATGTAAGGAAAAAAGGTAAACCAATAAAAAGTTGGTGACAAAAAAATCGCACTCCCTCTCAGAGTCAAAATTCAGACACAGACATGAAACACACGTTGAATCATTCAGTATGATTTACACTTCCTGAGGAGACATTATCTCTGATGTCCATCCAAAGTAAACCTCCAGAAATACAATTAGAAATCAGAGAAAAAAGATGCTGCAGAACCTGCCTAAGAATTATCCTGTCAAGTTTCAATCAAGTTTCCTTCAGTATCACAGTGATCCAGTGAAAATTGTCTGTACATCCATGGCTACACTGCAAACAGGAGCTGCTAACAGCTAATTCAGCATACTTACAGTGGGGGTTCAGTTGTCATGGTTGTGTCTGAACCACAGTTGATCTGGAGACGGACTGAGACTTTTTCTGCAGCGGCGTTCAGGGAACGTTCACACTCAGTCAGTTTAGTTTGAATCTGGAAATATTTCCTCTAAAATTTGACAATATAAACTGTTTTTGTTAACCAGAGACCTCACCAAAAAACTCAGATCAGGTCTATGACATAATTTCTTGTCGTTTTCAGGAAGATTTTCCATTGTTATGTTTATTTTTAGACCTGATTTGTTTTGGATCAGAACTTCAGGGTCAGAGCCTGTTCAGGTTCAGTTCAGGTTCATTCAGCTTCAGTGTTTCTCTGAAACACAGACAGAGATGAAGTTGTTGTTTTCTAATTGTGTCTATAAGAGCATACCCTAACCAATACACAAAATAACAGCCTACACAGCTGTGTGGTAATCTGTGATGTCACTGCTGAGTGCTGATACTCTCTGGTACTGTGAGCGTCATCAGTAGAAGAACACATGATCCAGTGATGCTGCAGGTTCAGATCTCTTCTGTGTTTTATCAGAATCACACTGAACAGCTGCACTGAGACACATTTACAGAGAGTGGGAGGTAGCATGATGCTAGGCTAACAGTTCCCCCTGCTTCCAGTATTCGTGCTAAGCTAGGGTAACAATATCCCCCTGTTTCCAGTCTTTGTGCTAAGCTAAGCTAACCATTTCCTCCTGCTTCCAGTCTTTGTGCTAAACAGTGCACTAAACTAAAAAACACAGGATTACAGGATCCATAATGTTACAGGTCAGAGGTTACAGGTCATCATTCTGTTTAGTCTGTGAGTCTTTGTCCAGCATCTGACTGTGTGAGTCTGTGTCCCAGATCTCTCCCTATTTACTATTTAGTGAGTCTACAGGTTTGTAGTACTGAGCGGTCACATGTCTGCTAAACTTTGTCACACAGTACTGAGTATCACTGTTTAAGTCTGTAACATATTTGGTAACATATTAAGACGAGGAAGTGAAGGTTTTTTTGTAATGTCAGAGTGCGAGGATATGACTATTTCCTGGAGGCAGTGCATACCAGTAGCGCATGTAGTGGAAAGCAATGGAACGTAATGGCACGTAATGGAAGGTAATGGAACATGATGGCACGTAATGTAATGTAAGGCAATGGTACGTGAGGGCACGTAATGTAAGGTAATGGCCCCTAATGTAAGGTAATGGAACGTAATGGCACGTAATGTAAGGTAATGGGACATGATGGCACGTAATGTAAGGTAATGGCACCTAATGTAAGGTAATGGAACGTGATGGCACGTAATGTAAGGTAATGTAAGGTAATGGCACCTAATGTTAGGTAATGGCACGCGATGGCACGTAATGTAAGGTAATGGCACGTAATGGAAGGTCATGGAACATAATGGCACGTAATGTAAGGTAATGGAACGTGATGGCACGTGATCGCATCTAATGTAAGGTAATGGCACGCGATGGCATGTAATGTAAGGTAATGGCACGTAATGTAAGGTAATGGAACGTGATGGCACGTAATGTAAGGTAATGTAAGGTAATGGCACGCAATGGAACGTAATGTAAGGTAATGGCACCTAATGTAAGGTAATGGCACGTGATGAATCAGAAATCAGAATCAGATTTCTGATGGCACGTAATGTAAGGTAATGGAACATGATGGAAAGTAATAGAGTGATGGAAGACAAAATCTACTGTTGTCCTTCTGTGGGAAAATATATTCTACAGTTTATCAGAAGTCAATATGAGACTGGGGGTGGCAGTATCTCAGTCCGTTGGGGCTTGGCTTGGGTGGTCGGTTCAGTATAGAACGAAGCAGAGAGGTTTCAGATCACCTCCTAACTGAGGAGTCCTTGGGCAAGGCACCAAACCCCTAGCTGCTTCACCCACGGAGAGAATTTAATCTAAACAGATCGTAACTTTGGAGGATTTCCACCTGATTTGTTAAAGAATTCACATATTTTCAACATGTCAGACGAATGTTTCTCAAACCTCCTCAGTCACAGTCACTGATTGTCTGTCTCTCCTTCTATAATCTACACGTGGTTTAATGTTCAGCTTCCTGCAGGCAAACTGGGTCAGCTGACCATTTCCTGTCATTAGACCTGTATGTATGTGTGTGTGTGTGTGTGTGTGTGTGTGTGTGTGTGGTTACTTCCTGTTTATCTCTTTCTGTTATGTCGCAGTAAGTTGGACTGAGTGAAGATTTTTGATATAAACTGTTAAATCTCACACACACACACACACACCTAGTATTGACGGTGTGTGTGTGAAGCAGCAAATATGAACAGAAACACAAATTCTTTGAGATATACGTTTTTCAGAGCACCTCAAGTACAGTACAGTATAAAGTATACAGTATACACCGTATACAGTATAAAGTATACAGTATAAAGTACTTGATTCTCACTAGAGCTAACTAAATTGACTGAAAATGTGTTTCTGTAGGACGTCAGACACATCAAGTCTTAAAGCTCGCCTTGTCTCTAGATCATACTGTGTGTGTGTGTGTGTGTGTGTGTGTGTGTGTGTGTGTTGCTGACTGCAGGCTTTGTGTGTTTTTGTGTATTTTAAGACTGATGAATAGTGAATAGACAGCAGTGTGTTTAGCCTTAAATACAGAGAGTTCATTGACATCTGCACAGTCACAGCTGTTTATTCACCCCCCCCCCCCTCCTCTTTTCTCACTGATCAGCATTTCTCAGGCTTCTGAAAAATTAAAAACAGATGGTTTATTATTATCACACACACACACACACACACACTCGCAGTCCTCTATCAGGTCCTCTATCAGGTCCTCTTTGGCTTCATTCAGATGACAGGAAGTGGAGGCCGACCCCCCGGAGTATATCACTTCCTGTCTGGTCCTGTATCCAATCAGTTAGTAGTTTGAGTCTCAGAGAGAAGCCACTGTACACGACCTGCTCAGCAGGAGACAGCAGACAGACTCAGGTAGAGACAAGCTGCTGAACATAGTGGAGCATTTAGCAGCTAAATAGCCAGATATTTCCCTCAGGAGGTGGTGGAGACCAGAAACTGAGCTAACAGAGAGTGAGGACTGGACATCATTCATCAGGTGACACAAACACAACTCCACATGAAGGGTCATGTTGCTCTGTCATTGAACAGGTGCCGTGGGTCCTCGAGAAGTTCTTTGAGAGGTTTCATGGTTCCTTGAGGTCGTTCAAATGGTCCTTGAGAAGGTCTCAGGGTCCTGGAAGAGGCTACAGTGGGTTTTGAGGTTACATTGGGTCATAAAGAACTCCCAGTCAGTTGTCTTTGATGAGGTTGGAGAGGTCATCAAAGACCTTCAAGGGATCCTTGAGGAGGTTCCAGGGGTACTAGAGTGAGTATCAGTTCCGTTGTTATGGTTACCTGCAGGTTACCACACCTTTAAGGTCTGATTTTGTGGTTGAACTTTTGACCTGAACTGTAACTGATGTTAATAGACATCTGCCAGAGGGCAGGATTATCTAAAATGATCACCTGTATGATCTTAAACCAACTAACAGCTTCTGTGGCCATCAGATGAATTAAAGTACAGAGCAACGTCTGACACAAACACACACACAGAGGGTTTATTCATGCAGCTCAGTCAGATACTCAGCATACTGTGTGTCATGAGGATCACACACACACACACACACACACACACACACACACAGGAAGCAGAGAGCTGGAAGAGAGAAATCCAGATGTTCAGGATGTGAGAGAGAAAATCTGTGGTTATAATTAATGAAGTGCTGCTTTAAATTTTCCAGTTTCTTTCAACAGCAACAGCTGATGTTATTATAGAAGATCAATAATGACCAAAGTGTACTGCAGGACAGTCTGATGTCTCAGACCAGAGTCCAGACTGATGCTCCATGTGCTAAACCACCATCTGATTATGAGTATGATTTGGTGTTCAGTTGTAACTCTCTCTCGTTCTAAAGAACGTAAGAGGACTTCAACATGACACATTCAAATCTACCTGAAAATGCAACAGCTTGTGGAGCTCACTTTCCTGTCTCTAAAATCAACAATGGTACCAGGTCCTTGGGTGCTCTGGACCTCCAGCATCCACGTAGAAATCAGACTGTGGGGTCACTTAAAGATGATCTGAGGAATGGATGTGCCAAAGAGTTTTAACTGTGAGATAAACCTGAGTTGATTTCTGTGTTTGACTTCCTTGGTCCAACAGTCGTCAGTACTGTGGTTTCATACATGCGACATAAAGAGCATAATTTCGTATCACCGAACTGCAGCCAGGAATGTGTATTAAACACTAAGCTTTCAAACCGAGGCTGGACCAGTAACACATCCTGTTCATTTACAACAAGTATTTAATAAAACATACAGACAGAGGTGGAAGGTACACAGGTAGAGGTTGTAGAGACTTGCAGTGGTCACTGACCAGCAGCACTGGTTAGTCACAACAAGCGAGTGATTCTATAATGGATCTCGCTTTGTACTGATCTGAGCATGTGTGTTTGTGGGTCGACGGATGTGAGCTTGAATTGTTTCCATTAAATATTTTCTTTGTTGATGACTTTTACTTGGTTGGTAGTAGTTTGGTTATCTGCCCCAAGGTGTTTCTTTTGACTGAAAAACTGATTAACCTGATACTATATGTTGAGGCTTCATGTATTTATACATTCTTCGGTCCCAAGGGCATCATAGTAGTTTTGTAGTTTTGTCTTTAACAAACTGCCACATAGAAACCAAAAGACTGAGACAGGAACAAAGAGCCACAAAATAACTCACCACTGAATTCCTTCTCTCTCTCTCTCTTCTCGAATTTCTTAACACCACATGCAGGATTCAATCCAACCATGAGAATGCTAATAACAGCTGTGTGTGTGTGTGTGTGTGTGTGTGTGTGTGTGTGTTTCCTGCAGATGTTCCAGTCAAGGCTGACACTGTCCTCCAGACTTCTTCATCACCATCATCACCATCAATGACGACAACAAGAACTCCAGCAGTAGCAGACCCTGATCCCCCCTCACCCCCACATAACCACATCACAGTTGCTAAAAAACAGTCATGGACACGGCAGGCCTCTGTGGCTCCGCCCAGCACCCTGCCGTTAGGCTCCACCTCCAGAACCTCTGACCGGGAGCGACCATCAGGGATATCCCAGGATGCATCTGGGCAGGCCTGGAGTCAAAGGCTTGCACAGGATAAGGTACAAGATAGAAGGGTTGGTTTAATTTCCTATGTAAAACATAATGATTACAGTGTGTTTATTTCATGCAAATATGTGTCACATCAGTCCAGTGATGACTGAATTCTCCTTCTTGCTCTGTTCTTGGAAGTTTTAGAAAGCTTTATTTCTACATGTGCTCCGTCCTCCCTCCCCCCGTCTTCTTATCCTACTCTTAGTGGTTTAATCACTCCTTTTTGTTCTCGTCCTGGTAGTTTGACCCCTCCTTTCGTACTTTGACTCCCACTTCTTATTCTACTCCCAGACAGAGCAGTGCGGCGACAGGATGTGCGTCAATCTGGCCTGGGATATGATGAGCACCCCCTGTGCTCCTGTCAGATCTACAACAGTCCACCAAGAAGCCCTCCAGCCAGCAGGGGGCTCCCCTGATGTGCCCGCCACCTCCGTCAGCACTAAGTCTGGCCAGCGTGCCTATCTGCAAAGCCTGGATCGCAGCAGCCGAGCCTGGGTGCTGTCCTCAGGAAAGACCCAGGCTTTAGACGAGGCCTGTAGGCTGCAGGAGGACAGCGTCAGCAACATCTGGTATAACCCGATCCCTGAGGAGGAGGACGCAGGAGGTCCACGCAGGAAGGAGGAGATATGGAGGAGGAGGGATGAAAGGGAGGATGGAGGAGCAACAAAGAGGCCAGGAGATACTAGAGCAGAGCTCGAAGGAGTGTTTGTCGGGTCAGCAGAAAGTCGTAGAAGTGACTGTCCACTGGAGGGCACCAAACCAAGTGTTAGCCACTACACTGATGACATCTCAACAGAGAACACAGGTAAGAAGACCTGACTCTACCTGGTGATTCTGCATTTCTTCTACATTCTCTTACATACTACACCACACTGTACCAGGTTTGCACTTGAAAACACATGGGTCAATTTGTGTTTGCGACCGGTTTCAGGAAAATAGATCCAAGTGTGTCTCAGTCTTTGTGTGTGTCTCTATCTCTCCCTTAGACTGCCCCCCCTCAGACTCTAGCCCCACCTCACTAAAGAAAGGGGGCATGTCCAGCAGTGTGATTGACAGGCTTAGATCCCCTGGTACAGTGAGGAAACTCTCCCTAAAGATGAAGAAACTTCCTGAGCTGCGCCGCAAACTCAGCCTTCGCTCCTCGTCTCGTGCCCATCGCCAAGGAAACCACAGCAGAGAGGGTGGGGACGAGTCGACCAGTAAGAATGCAACATCATCATCAGCCTTGTCCAACCAGAATGTGATCAGCAGATATCACCTGGATAGCTCCGCCCCTCCAGCCAGACCACTGCGACGATCACCGAGAGGACGCTCTGCCAGTAAAGGAGGTGAACATGTTTATAACAGTGTCAAGAGGGACATAATTCCATTGATTTTTTCAGTTAGATTTTATTTAAATAGCACCAAATTGAATTTATGTAAGGGCCCTTTTCATAGAGCAGGTCTAGACCCAACAGGTAGAAGCAAAAACACAGCCTTTACTTGAAACAGGCAGGGTTTGGTACACAGTAAAGCAGATGATACAGGAGGGAGTAGGAAGAGACGTAGTCAAAAAACCAACAGATATCAAAAACACAAGGAACTCAAGGAAAATCGCTGGAACGCTTGCACAATAGACAAAGACAAACTGGCACAGAAGGAGGGGAGAACACAGGTTAAATACACGCAGGTGAGAGACTAATGAGGGACAGGTGAAACTAATCGGGGCGGGGCAGGTAATCAGGAAGGCAGGAAACACACAAGGGCAGGAATTGAAGTGTCTGAAACGTGAGGAGAGGTAGGTACTACAAAATAAAACAGGAAATGTGCAACACAAAACATGAAACATGAACAAAATAAAACAAAACAGACTACCACACAGGACGAGACATTACACCAGCCTCTGGGTGTGTGATCAAACTAATGCTGCCACGGCAACAGGCCCCTCAAGAGAGAGGGAGACGGGGGGCTGGAGGAAAGAGAACATACAGTAGCACAATGTAAGTTAACTATAAGCTTTATCAAAGGGAAAACTCTTAAGCCTACTCTTGAATGTGGGGAGGGTGTATATATATATATATATGTATACACACACACACACACACAAACACACACATGTATACAGTGTTATTGTATATATTTTTATTTTTCACGTAAATATTGTAAATGTATATATTTTATTTTTATTTTATATCTATTTATGCTACTTTTCTACTCTTGAATGGGAGCACATGTAACTTTATAATTTCCCCCCGGGGATCAATAACGTATTTCTGATTCTGATTCAGCAGAATCAGTCATAATTTTCAATTATAAGAAGTCATCTGATTTGGATCAACATCCAATGCTAAAAAATATCCAAACAGGCTTAGATTTTAGATTTCCACCTAGTTTGACTTCCAGTTGTTCTCAGTAGTTGTTGTCTCCATCCTTGTTGTCTCTGGAGGAATCATCTTGTCTCAGGCCGGAGGTTTGAGCCTGTGTGTCCCTTGAAATTCACAAGCAAGTGAAGCATGAACCTGCTCACCTATATCCAAAGTATAAACCCATCAGTTAAACTACCAGAATGTAAAGTTCATGTTTTCCTTTTAGGTTATCTTAGTGATGGGGACTCCCCCGAGCTGCTGCCACGGCAACAGGCCCCTCCCTCTACAGCATCCCAGGAAACAGCATGTGACATCAGTTCTTTCCGATTGTACGTGGGCTCTGATCCACAGCGATGCAGCCAGCGGGTGACAGGTTTACTGACTGTCCATCTTCTGGGCCTGGAGGAGATGAAGACCAGCAGGTAGGAACACACCACCAACACTAACACCTGGAGCTAGCTAATGGCAGCTATTATAAGGTAATACTTGCTTGAAGATTGCTGGTGATTAGCAGGGTAACATTTTTTGTAATATAATTAGATGAAGAAAAGTGATCTACTGAGAGCTGAAACTCTACTGACTTTGTATTTGCAGAAATAAGTTGGAGGTTTTCCCATTCACTTCAATACAGATCACAGGAGCATCTAGTGGACATTAGAGGAACTGATTGTTTCCTGTAGAGCTGCTATAGTAAATGTATAACGAGTAGAAATTGATTGTGACCTCTGAGTCAAACAGCAGGAGAGAAGTCAACAACGCATCACAGAGAGCCTTGCATTAGTTAATTTCATAAAAGAACCAGATATTTATGCAGCTGTTATTGTATTGATGATTCAATCGAAAGAGTTTCATTCTGATCCAAGAGCTGCAACTGTGAGTCACTTAACATTGTCCATGAGAAACATTTATGGGGACTTTACTGCAGGATCCAGAGCCGCCTGAAATAGCTCCTCCTACATTACAACTCTATTATCTTCACTGGAAACTTAAATATTTCTTTGCCACAAAGTTATGTTCAGGACTTTGACACCAGAGACCAACACTGTCTCATCTGTTGTTGGTTAAGATACCAAAACATGTTGGTTAAGGGTCAGGAAAGTGACACAAAAAGTGACTCCCTATCTTTCCCTGTGGATGTCTCACCTCTCAGGTCAGAGGGCAGTAAGGAGGTCTTCCTGGCCATCCAGATTGATGGGGTAACAAGAGCGAGGACCGCCCTCCTGACCCTGCGAGCCTCTGCCCTCTCGTTGAACCACGCCTTTCACCTAGAGCTGGAGAGAGCCCGGCAGCTTCGCATTGTGGTGTTAACACCAGGTACTACTGCTGTGTGTAAATTAGTTTTATTAATGCTACTTATCCCACCACTGCAACTATGAATACTGCCAGTACTAATAATAGTATTACTACTAGGACCAGATCACCACAACCAGCAAAATATCTCAGTAATTATACGTCATGAAATGTCCTGATCTAATTTCTGTTCCTCAGAGGATGAACCCTTTAGATTTCAGTGACCCTGGAACATTTCCTCTAGCGCCACCCTCAGGACAAACTTTACATTTTTAGCTCCACAGCTGGTTACTATTTTGTTCCAGTTCTTGGTTGGTAAAATGTATCATCTGCTGTGATGAATACATTAATGCAACAATAATTATAATACAATATTACAATATATATTATTCTGAAATTGCCATTCTGCACAATGAGTGCTTTTACTTTTGGTACTTAATTGATGCTAATGCTTATGTGCTTTTACTTGAATTTTGAATGTAGGACTTTCGTTTGTAAGTATTTCCACACTGTTGTACTGTTACTTTCTATGAGGAGTTTTCAGGAAGTGACATACAACAGACTGATTTACTGTGATTTATAGTCATATTTAGAATAACGTTACTATCTGTAATGTTCCTCCTATATTTTATGTGGACCATTGGGACCATTATGACCATTACGAAGCAACCAGATCCATTTACATCATTTATTGTTGGCTAAAATCAATGCCGTTTGTCATAACATATCAGTTAGTATAATGGATCACATTAGCTGGTGAAGTAATTTGGCAAACTGGCCAACTGATAGATCCACTCAGTATTTATAAGGTTAGCCAGCTAGCTGTAACTTAGCTGCGCTGCATGGATCTGGCATTGGTTGCCTCATAACATTAGCTGATATGAAGTAATTTGTAAATGGCAAGCTAGCCAATTTACCAGCGAGATCAACCCCAGGAGTCTGGATGAATTAGCTGATGTTATCCACTTAAGACAATATTTTGCTACGTTAGCTAGCTAGCAATTCGTCCACGTTTGCAAGTAAGCTACGTGGATTTCCATAGTGCATGCATAAGCACATGCATGCATAAGCGCGTGCATGTGCGCATGCATGGATATGCGGTACACTTCAGGGTCCCGGTTTGGAGGTTTGAAAATATGATCACCCTACGTCACATCCAACCGAGAAAGTCGGGGAAATATCTTTAATAATTTTTAAGTTTCGTTACAATCCATTCACACATGGCAATAAAAAATGATTAATACATGTAAATTGTTACATATAGTACCTTTCAGTGAAATATCTGAGTACTTCCCCCACCTCTTACTTTAGTTACTTGCAATGTAAATGAAAGTAATGAATGTAATGAAAATTGCTTGGGGATTTGAAAGGAGCCAGATTTGATAAATGTTACTGTACTCAAACTACAACTAAAGCTTCTTGAAATCCTTTGTGTGATCAATCTCAGTGTTTTATCTATTTCTGTCTCTGCAGCCAATCCACAAGCAGTGGGCGGGTCTAAATCAGGGACAGATCAGAGTCAGACTTCAGGTGGTCCATCCAGAAACAGAGTCTGCTGTCTGGGTGGAGTCTCCATCCCTCCACTCTTTAAAGGTTCACTACACTACAGTATTTTACTAATTAACCATTATTGTTTGGATGTATAATAATGGTATTCTGGGTAGAAAGAACAGTCAAATTCTGCTCAAGAGGCACAAATATTAATGACTATACTTTTCTCTCAGGGAGTCGAAGTCAGCAGCTCTGTGTGAAGTTGGAGCCCAGAGGGCTTCTTTATGTCAAACTGTCGCTACAGGAAAAATGGGACACACAGGTACACAGTAATACTACTAATATTGCTAATTTAAGTGGTAAAAACAACAGTTCAACAGCTCCACCAAACAGCTCTCAATCATGACTCCACAGTATGATATGATGGCCCAAACAAAGAAGACATTAGTGAGGAAATACGGAAGTAATCAGATTCAGAGTTTGATTTCACCGGTCCTGAGCTGTGGAGTCCTTATCACAACGGTAACTAACATATTTGAACTAATCCTTATGGTAATTGTATTACTTTCTCCCCACAGCCTAGCAGTGACACATCAGTGCCTGCTAATGTGTTTGGGGTTGAACTGCACCATCTGGTGGAGAAAGAAGGATCTGCATCCCCAGTCCCTCTACTGATCCAGAAATCTGTGGCAGAGATAGAACAAAGAGGACTGAAGGTATCTGCTTACTTATAGCTATCTATTTTTTCCCATGTTTAGCTCCACTACTGGTAAGATAAATCATCATAGACCTTGTTTGAAAAATAAACATTTGGTTGTTTGTTCTGTCTGAAATTAAGATGTGAAAGAAGCTTAGAAGTGAACTGTGGAAAAAATGTGCACAGAGACAATTTGGGGTCACAGACTTTTCATGTAGCAACATTAAATGTCCATTAGAGGAACTTAAAGTTAGAGATATTTCAACTCTTCAACGACTTCAACTCTCACATTAACAGTAGGGGGGGGGGGGGGGGGGGGGGCCAATCTCCCATCCACCCCTGCAGAGATCTGGTGTTCCAGAGGTGACAAATCCAGGTAGCAGTACCAGGATTTGTTGGTAGAGGTGACTCCCTCTTGGTCATGTTTTACAGCAAACACAATTGGCTGTGGTATCAATCCATTTTATATATTTGAATAAAAAGATAAAATATTAACAGTAATAGCACTTAATTACACTGCATTGTGTTTATGGTTGATTTTAACTGGTGAACACTTCCAAGGTGAGGCAGAAGGCATTTCTGCAGAATTTCACCACCTCTGACTGCTGCTCAAGACCTTATCTGTCTGTCTTTCAGGTGGTGGGTCTGTACAGACTGTGTGGTTCTGCTGCGGTGAAGAAGGAGCTCAGGGATTGGTTTGAGAGGAACAGTTCAGCTGTCTGCCTCAGTGAGGACCTCTACCCTGACATCAACGTCATTACAGGTCGGTAAATACACAACTGGGTGACTTGCACCTGACCCTAATGACTTAGACTTAAACTTAGGGGGTGTGGTTTAGTATGGCTCGTGTCAGAGCCACGATGGTCTTTTCCAAGTCATCAAGTCAGCAAGGTCTGACATTTCCTCAGTGAATGGGACCTGAATGGGACCAGTCTCAAAAGACCATAATAATTTGTACTTCACCTCAATGACTCAGGCCTGACCTCGGTGTCTCAAACACGATTAATTAATTACTGCAAATACTGCAGGCGTTGCTGGTATTGGTATGGTCCCTTGGATTTGTGCTTGATCATTGCAACATGATCGTGCACGACATAAACTTGATCTTCAAGACTTGAACTTTAACTTTACGACTTGGAACTGAGCCTTAATGTCTCCGAATGACACTGATGACTGATTGTACTCAGTACTGTGTGTTTTCTCAGGTATACTGAAGGACTACCTGCGGGAGCTGCCATCTCAGCTCATCACCAGGACTCTGTACCAGGTTGTCAGGGAGGCCATGACCCTACGACCCCCACCTGCCCCACCAGCGACCCCTGATCCTCAGCTCGCCCAGAGCACTGTGGAGCTGCTGTCCTGTCTGCCGCCTCCAGAGAGGGTAACACAGAGTACAGCTACGGAAGTACTACTGCAGTACCACAATACAGCATTCTATTATGTCCTACTGTAATACGGGGTTAAACTGTAAATGTTGTCAAAGCAGGTTGTTCTTTGGCCACATTTGTATATTTCGGTCTCTCTGTATAGGCCACCCTGTCACTCTTGCTAGACCACCTCAGCCTGGTGGCATCCTTCAACTCGTCCAATAGGATGACATACCAGAACCTTGCTGTCTGCTTCGGCCCGGTGCTCCTCACCCCAACCCAGGAGGCCTGGAGGGGGGGAGGGGGAGGGAGGGGAGGAAGAGGAGGAGGGAAAGGATTTGGTCATGGTGAAGAGATAGCAAGTGCGGTGGATTTCAAACGACATATCGAGGCATTGCACTACTTGCTGCAGCTGTGGCCAGGTGAGAAGGGAGGTGCTACAGAGCAGGAGACAGTGGCAGAAACAACCTCATTAACCACAGGCTCCACTCACTTTTATACTCAAAACCACCTCACCTTTAACAGATGTCACTTTGCTCAACATCTTATTTTGCTGCTCATATCTTCTTCCTCAGTGCCGACCCATCGAGTCCCAGCAGATGACCACATTGACGTCTCTCCACCTCTATCCCCTGGCTTTACCCATAACCCCCTGGGCCAGCAGCAGCGGCATCCTGCACTGCGATTGGCTCAGCCACAGAATGCTGAGGAGGTGGTGGTGTCACGTCGAGGTCGAGTTGGTCTGGCGCGGCTGGAGAGCCCACCACCGATCAATCGGTACGCTGGAGACTGGAGCGTCTGTGGACGAGATCTTCTGTCTGGACAGGAGGCCGATTATGATGAAGTGGCAGGGAGTGAGAGTGATGGAGGTAAACAGATAAGCAGGACAGTTTATCAAATGCATTTTGACCCAAACCAAGATGCACCTTACAACACTGGAAACTATACAGTAGAAAAAATTATTCATTCCGGTAGTATAGAGGAGTCAATAGAGTTTGTAAACAAAGTTTCAAACACTGAAACACAGAGAAAAATTGACTTCATCCACATTTTTGGACTTATTCCTATAAGATGATCCCTGTTGTGGTCCTTCCTTTCATTCTCACTCCTTCTTGTTGTTGTTGCTGTTTCAGGCACCGGGGATGAGGAGGAGGAGAAGAAGGAGGTGTGGTCTTCAGGAGTAGAAGGAGGAGGTTTGTACGTGGACGAGTTCATGGATTTTGATGCACCATTTAACTGTCGACTCAGCCTGAAAGACTTTGACACTCTGATCCACGACCTGGACCGAGAGCTGGCCAAACAGATCAATATCTGTCTGTAGAGGAAAAGGAGGAGGAGAAGGAGGAAGAGGAGGATTGTTCATCAGTCTGCCATGTTGAATAAAGTTGAGGGTGACTTTAAAACATTTGTTTCAAAGTCTGAACTGAATTTTCTAACCATTTAATTTGACCTCAATGAAGTTCCAAAACTTTACGAGTCTAAATTATAAATAATTATTTTTGTCCTGCCCAGATTTAATGCAAAGGTACCTCAACAGTACTGAAGATTATCAAACAACTACAACAGAATATAATTATTATATCTGATACAGCAGACTGACCTCAGTTCAGCTGCTAGTTTGATCTCTGACCTCCTCACAGCTTCCTCTGATCTCTGCAGCAACTGAAGAGACTTTTTCAGCAACATAACTGTCATCAGGAAATTAGACTGAAAACATCACAAAGAAAAAGTATGTTCATATTTTATTGTAAAAATGAGAAAACTTCAGATATAAATGTTTGAAACTGTTTTCAGCATCACAATTTTCTTGATGAGAAACTTTAAATCCCATAAAAATGAGAATTGCAAGATATTAAATCTCATATTTATGGGGTTTTAAAAAAAGCTGTTACTTCATGAGATATATGAGATTTGGAAGATATAGTTGGTCAATGCCTTTAATGCACTTCCATCAGCAACGAGTTGGAGGAGAGTGACTGTTTATTCTGAGCGAGCTGTATACCTGAACGCTCTACGAGGATTTTAAACTGTGTTTCCTGCGTCTCTGGATGTTCCCTGACTTTTGCTGGTCATCATGGAGGACGAGCTACAGTCTGTGCCAAAAATCTAAATCAAACCAGATTAATTTATTTCTCTGATCCAAAGATACATGCAGCTTCAGTGTTAATATGAAAGAGGAGAGTTTCCCTCAGAGGAACGACAGGAATACAAACTTTAGAGAACCACACTGTTGGTTCCCTCTTTATAATTGTATTATTATTATTATTGATGTTCAGATTTTCTAATGGTAAAGACCCTCTGAAGTCACAGAAGTGAACTGAACTGTGTTGTTGTTGTTCTGGGTATCAGGGTCGGATCATGCTGGATCCAGTTGAATCCTGTTGGACTGTATAGGGGCTGTTTGCACTGTTGAAGCCATAATTTCACTTGTTGAAACTTTAAGTCGAAGAGCACAAACTGCAGAACTCATCACTCTGCTGCTTCATCCAATCAGAGGTCCCCTCATCAGCTGACATGGTTTTATATTTATTCCCTTCTTTTGAGAGACTTTTGAATGTGATGTGATGTGACATCTCCAGAGCAGTGGGAATGTCTGAACCTGGTTTTTCTATCAGATATGACCGATATTGCATGTTGAGCTTCAAACTGATCAGAAAAAACCCACAAACAAAATCACAAAACTTGACTTGTGCAGAAACAAAGTTTAGATCATGTTCTGTTACATGGTTACTATTCATGTAATAACCTCATGGCCTCAATGCCCCACAGCAAGCGCCCCCTGCAGGTTTCTGTTGGTCCAGCACGTTTTTGTCGCTCCCTGAAGGTTTCTGTTGGCCCCTGCAGGTTTCTGTCGCCCCTTAAAGGTTTCTGATGATCCTGCATGTTTTTGTCGCCCCCTGAAGGTTTCTGTTGCCCCTTGCAGGTTTTCGTTGCCCCTTGCAGGTTTCTGTTGGTTCTGCAGGTTTCTGTCGGCAGGTTGAGCAGAGCGATGTGAGCTGCAGTAGGTCTTTAGTATTTTCACGGTACAGAGTTTCTCACTGTGTTTGTGAAGCCACAGAAGGAAAATTATGCCATATTCAGTGTTAATTATGATGTTGTTTTAATGTTTTCTGTGTTTGTTGTCATTTGACAGTATTATTTGTTTTGCACAACTTCAATAAGCACTTACGTTTTTTATTGACGATGACGATGTTTCTATGCAGATGATGTAACCAAAGTGTTGAAGCACAGTTCCTGCTGGAACAGAGTCTGCTTTATTAACCTGACCAACTATTAAACACATTATTATTATCATTATTGTTATTATTATTATTAACTGAATGACCAGGCTGTAATTATTAATAGCTGCACGACAAAAACCCAATTTCTGTTTGATCTCTTTGCACAGTTCAAACCCAAATGTGTTCGTTATTATTTGAGAGATAAAGTAAGTATAGTATGAGGATGTGGAAATATATTTCATAATTAATTATATGCCAATATGAAATTAATTTGGTGCTTTGAAAGCACAACAATTCTATTGCTGATGAATATTTGGTAAGAAAATGCAACATTTGCCTGATTTAATAGTTGGGAGAAGTTTGCCCTCAGTATTTTCTGCCAGAAAGCCTAACCAAGTAGTTTTGGTGGCTAAACCTAACCAAACTGCAACTGTTTCAGAAAGTCAACTTCTGGCTTCACACTGGACACAGACTACTGTGTTTGACCCATTTAATTTAGTTTTAGTTAGAAGATAAAATCCTCCATACAGGACAACACACAATAATGATAGGAGGTATTACATTAGATTTTAACATGTGCTTTATTATTATTGTTATTTATTTCCTTGCTTTATCCTCGACGGATGTCCTTCTGACTGACTGAATGGATTCAAACAAGTGAATGAATGATGAAGCTGTAGTGATCAGAACAGAGTTCATTCTTCTTCATACACTGAAATGTGACACAAACAACTTCCCAATGATGAGAGAATGATTAAAATGATCAAATGTTGTAGAAGCATAAATGATAAAAACAGACTCATGAATTTGTCCAACTGAAACAAATCTCCGAACAGCCTGAAACACTTTAACATCATGTCAGTTAATGAGGGTTCACAGCAGACCAGTTCAGGCTGCAGCACCTTAAAAGGCACTGTGCTCCAAAGAGTGGAGTCTTTGTGCCCTCAGGACTGTCTGACAGGACTCTCCACCGTTTCCGGCTGTGGATCCATTAAAAGTCTTCTCTGTAGTTGATGCGGTGAGACTGTGCCATCCACAAATGATTACAAAGCTTTTATTTTGGTGAGTAGTTTTGATCAATCAGACAGTATTTATTTTAACAGGTATGTTTGAACAGGTGTTGCACTCAGGGAAACATGTTTTACTGTTGTCTGGCTTCAGAACTGCAGAGTGTTTTGGACAGGACGTGTACAGGTTTAATCCTGGACTGGCAGGAGAAACATGGTGAGCAGGTAAAGCACACTGCTGGTATACAACAGCAACCAGCAGTGGAAGAAGTACTCAGATCTTTTACTTCAGTAACAGTATTAATACCACAGTTGCCCATCAAAATCTTGAATCTAAGAAAATTTGTTGAGACAAATGTTTGGGAACCTCATTAAAAACATTTATAATATCAACATTGTACTGTATTGTACAGTACTGGTGCTCCCATTCAAGAGTAGAAAGTAGCAAAAAAATTAGAACTAAAAGTATGTACAAAATATAAAAATAAGAAATAGAAAATAAAAAATATACACATTTACAATATTTAAGTGAAAAATAAAAGTAAAAAATATATACAATAACAATGTATATATATACACACACACATATACATATATATTTACATACATATATATATACATACATGTATGTATTGCACTGAAAATTTAAAGAATAAATCATAATGAGGTAGTATGTGTAGGAGCAAATATCAAAATTAATAATTTAATAAATTATTAAGAAGTTAATTGTTACATGTTTTCATATTTTATTTTTCTACACTTTTGTATTCACTGACAGTTCAGCCTGTCAGTCAGACCCAGGGTGTAAACCCAGTGCGTCACTCGAGAATAGGCTCCACCCAGCCGTTATGTGAATGTGCGAAAGCGCTGTATTTTTTTTGGCTCCTCTCTGATTGGCCGAGAGAGTGAACAACTGACGGTTCAGAGTGCTGATTGGCTGGTCTGTCTGTCTGTCTGTCTCTCTCGCTCTCTCTGTCTGTCTCTCTCTCGCTCGCTCTCTCTCTGTGTCTGTCTGTCTGTCTCTCTCTCTGTGACTCTCTCTCTCTCTCTCTCTCTCTGACTCTCTCTGTCTGTCTGTCTGTCTGTCTCTCTCTCTCTCTCTCTCTCTCTCTGACTCTCTCTGTCTGTCTCTCTCTCTCTCTCTCTCTCTGACTCTCTCTGTCTGTATCTCTCGCTCTCTCTCTCTCGCTCTCTCTGTCTCTCGCTCTCTCTCTCTCTCGGGGGGCGTGTCGGAGCGCTTTGACAGGGACAGCGGCTTCTTCTCCTTAAAATGGCTGAAATATAAAACCAAAAGAAATTAAATAAAGAAAAGAAACAGAAGCAGAAACACCTCGTGCTCGCTGTTGTGGTTTGTGTTGGACTGAGGCGGATTCTACTGGATTCTCCTGAGATTGAAACTTTTCAATGAATTGCACCAGGTGAGAGTCCGAGTCCGATATGAAACTGCGCCACAGCAGCTTCCGGTACTCTCAGTCAGTTTGCTAGAGTCTCTGTAGTCTCAGTCTAGTATAGTCTCTGTAGGGTCAGTCTGTTAGAGTTACTGTCTGTTATAGTCTCTGTAGTCTCTTTCTGTTATAATCTCTATAGTCTCTGTCTATTATAGTCTCTGTAGCCTCAACCCATTGTAGTCTCTGTAGTCTTTGTCTGTTAGAGTCTCTGTCTCTTAGAGTCTCAGTATGGTAAAGACAGCTCAAACAAACTGACCTGAGAACAGAGAAAAGTTTAAAGGAGCTCAGAGTGAAACAACATGCTAAACTACCTGTAGTAGTCCACCTGTAGTAGTCTAACTGTATCCCACCGGTAGTAGTCCACAGGTAGTAGTCCACCTGTAGTAGTCCACCTGCAGTAGTCCACTGGTAGTAGTCCAACTGTAGTCCACCTGCAGTAGTCCACCTGCACCTCTCCTCTCCTTTCCTCTCTCTTCCTCTCCTTTCATCCCCTCTTCAAACAGCACCAGTTCTTCTTCAGGTCTTACCCATTGTCTCTCTCTGTTTTCAGGGTCCTCCACATCCTGAGCCCTCGCCACGGGGGTCCATCTCCCATCATGCCCGTCGACATGGCCATGAGGATCTGCCTGGCCAGCTCTCCTCCTCTGCGCTCCTTCCTCAGTAACTACGACAACCACTGTTCTTCATCAGCAGCCACTCTGTTGAAGCGCTGTGAACCGTTGCGACCCTGTCTGTCCTCCGGTCGCTGTGGCGACACCTTCAGTAACAACATCGCCACAGCGACCTCGACAACAGCGAGCTCAGAGATGGGCTCGTCGTGGCTGAGGAAGAAGAAGAAGAGTGTGGTATTTGCAGACTCTCGGGGTCTTGCGCTCACCGCCATCCACGTCTTCAATGAGGCAGAGGACGACCCGCTGACTGAGCTGCAGTTCCACCTGACGGAGATTCAGGACGCCACAGTCAGACGACATCTGGAAGACAACAAAGGTGACTGAACTGAAGAGCAGCTAATCATTGATACGCAGCAAGTAAACTTTATTAGAGCTGAAACGATTAGTCGATTCATCGATAGTCTCGCATAGCCAGAGCTATCTCCACACTTTGGAGAAACCCGTCGTCATTCTGGGATAGAGAAAACGCTCTGGCTTGTTTGTATTTCTTTGAACCAATCACAATCATCTTGGGCGGCGCTAAGCCCAGAATGCAGCGACGGTGCCCTTGCAAAATAGTGTCGGGGGGGAATTTTTGCACGAGGGGAGGTGAGCCACGCACAAGAAAATGCCACATAAAATAGTAAACGATGTATGTGGAGTATGTGATACAACTTTTAGTGTTAAAAAAGACAAACATATCCTGATCATCTGTGTCCTAGAGGTGAAGCCTACCTATACTTTAGCTCTGGAGTAGCTCCCTGGACCCGTTAAACCCACAGATGATCCAAATCTTTTTCATTTTCAGCATGTGGGCTGCTAGCTCAGAGGTTGTTGATATTGTTTCACTTAGCGATGGGGACTTTGAAAACAGTAATGTGCAGATAGCTGAATGGGAGTAGAATGGCAACTGAAATAGTCACCAGACTTATCCCAGCAGCCTACATCCGGTGAGTCAAACTAACAAGTCATGAACGGAAACATATTCTGCAACCAATTTGATTTGTTATAAGTTATATGTTTCCTCACTCATTTGCTGTTTCTCCAATTTTATAGTAAACTGGATATTTTTAGGTTTAACATTTTTATTTTATTTATTTGAGGCCTATTTGAGGACTACACGTTTCCGTTCTGTTAACCTGTTGGCTGTTTTTGAATGGGAGATTTGGGCTATTACAGGGTGGTCCTTAAAAAGTCTTACAATGTTTTAGCTTCACATTTACTAATAAAATGCCTTTTAAAAAGAATTAAATCGTCTTAAATTCTGCATCATCTCCATTCTCTAACTAATTACCAAAAATCAAAAATCGTAGTTCTGTCTGTCTGTATTTACCATAGATGTTTTATATTTACACATTCAAATAGCCTGATAAGAACTACCTGGAACTATCTGAGGTCTTGAATAACATGACGATCAAGCATTTTGAACTTCCTTGATGCAACTCTCTCTCTACATGGCTCTGCTGTAGCCATGGCAGTAGCCTACTCCGTCGCTATGGTTGCTCCCCTATTCAGTTCTGGCAAACCAACTCTGATAGATTGCTACCTCGGACCCCTGATGCTGATGTCAACATCCAACCAGACTCTGGTCCACGGTGTCTCTTGTCAAGCTGGTGTTGTTGATGTTCTTATTAATTCTGTAATCTGAATTAACCCAGGATAGATTTGCCCCAAAGAATGTAATCTGAAATCTCTCTTGATCAAACAATGATTAAGGCTCTTGAATACTGTTAATTATTTAGTTGGTAAAATGGATAATAATGTATTTTTATACAAACTGACCCTTTTCCCTTATTTTCATCTTCCAGACGCTGCAGATTGTGGTTCAGGCCTGGTTCTGGACTTCACCCAGCCGGCAGCCGACTATCTGGACCTGAGAAACCGGCTCAAAGCCCAGCAGGTTTCTCTGGAGACCTGTTCTGTCCAGGAGCAACTACTCTCAGGCACTGTTCAGGTTCGAAACCTCTGCTTCGACAAGTCCGTCTCAGTCCGAATCACCTTTGACTCGTGGCGGACCTTCCAGGATGTTCCATGTCTGTACTTGAACAACGTTTATGGCTGCCCCGACACAGACACCTTCTCATTCTCCGTCTCGGTACCGGAGGTCCGTCAACCCTCCAACAGAGTGGAGTTCTGCATTCAGTACCAGACTAAGGACCATACCTTCTGGGACAATAACCACGGGAATAACTACCGGCTGGCAGTGGTGGACCCAGACAGCAACCTGACTCAGATCATTGAGAGTACTGCAAGGCTGGAGATCCAGAGTGACCGTGGCAGAGAGAAGAGAGAGGAGATGAATTTTGATCCCTTTGGAAGTCCCAGGACGTCAGCAGGGATCTTCCCTGAGTGGCAGAGCTGGGGCCGTGTGGAGACCAGTGCCCCCTACTGGTGATACCACCACAGGACAGGTTGTTTATGTTGCAGTCACTCTGATTTTGTTCCTATGTTATATGAGATTCACAGGACCCTCACAGCACAGAAAAGCCACATTATATCCTCTGGAGGTTATCCAGGATACACTACGGATTGTTCCAATTGAGTCAATTTAGCAGCCCCAATATGAGTCTGTCTTGACAGAGAGTGGAAGGAAATCTTTAAAAAGTTACAAAGGAATTTGTCGATGCCATTCCAAGAAGAGTTTGCAAGGCATAAGAGAGCGTCACATTTTTAAATATGCAAGTATGACAATGAAACTGAGTAGCATAAAGATATTCATAAGAGAATCAGGAGTCATAAGAGCTTTTTAAAAGCATCCAAAGGATCTACAAGGTGAACTGTAAGGCTTTAGAAGTCACACGGATTCATAAGCGCGCTCTTAAAACCTCCCAAAGTCCATGAGGGGTTCAAGGCCACGTGTTTTAAAAACATCCACAATGCTTCATTATAATTTGTAAAACTTCACAACATTCGTCTCCGTATGGCTCCACAAGGCCTCTTTCATTATAAGCTTTTCACAGGAGTTTCATTGCATTGCATGCATTCACGAGTGGTTTGTATAAAGCATTCAAAGGATTAATTAAACATTGCAAGACTTCATGTTCTTCAGCATCATAGTTGAGAAAACAAGTCCTGTTTCTGACAAGTCAACATGAGGATGGTTGATTGAATGAGGATTTATATACATTCGGGTCCAAGGATGTGACATCTTCCTCGGCTATGTGGATTGCATTTCCTGCAGTTTTCTCTTTATTTCCTGCATTTTCAAGTGCAGATCTTTTCCACCATGACAGCTGATGCATCATTTTCAACAGAAACCTCTCAGGACGTTCAAGTCCCGAAACAGCCCTAAGAGAAGACCAGCAGCATGACTTTAAGTCCTGCAACACTATGTTCAGAAGACTCAAGATGCCTAAAACCAGTCCCACATTTAGGTTTTTTGAAGAGCGAAAAGTTTAACAATTCCAACTTCTAACATTTATGAATTTGTGCTGTGGACTAAATAATGACCTCCTGCAGAGTCTGGGTTAAGTTTGTGACACAGTCTTCAATCCTGTTTGTGTGTTAAACCTCAAATTTTTCAGGAGCAGTTCACCTTTGATTCAGTTCAAGGATCTTTAACTTCTAGACCCTAATGCGAAAACCTAACCTGACCCAGGCTGGGTCTTGAGCAGTGCTGAATCTAATTGTCTGGGCTTCCCCACACTTGCAGACTCGAGTTCTCAAGTGGACTCTGCAGGCTTCCAGAGATGGATTGTAGGGTCAAGATCTCAGCATTAGTTATATCCATGGCCATGATTGAGATCTGAAGTCTCTTACACCGCTGCAGACTTTTTGTGATGACTATAAGCACTTCAGACAAATGGTATGACCAAAGTCCATGAGGTCTCAGTCTGCAAGTCCAGAGGGTGCTACTTTTGGGATCATTTCAGGAACAGAAGATATTTTAATACCCCTGAAATCCAGTCTTAATGTGACACTAAACAGACCAAAACTCTTTGTGGGAGTGTTGACTCAGACTTTTCAGAACTTTTGTTTTTAATCTGATGTCTTTTATCCTCTGCTTTGACTCAGACCCTGTTCTTACTGTATGTTGATGTTTTGTTTCCTGAATCATGTGAATGCACCATGAAGAGAAATGTAAATGGAGAGGTCAAAGGTAACTGCATTCTGAAAGTTTTGATTTTTTTTGCTTTGTTTTTTCTTCCTGTTAGCCTAAAACACTCTTGTTAGCAGAGCAATCTTTGCTAAAGAGGTATTTCTGTTCCCCTTGTAACGGGTAGTTAATTAGGCTCATGTGCCCCTGTTTTTTTCTCGGCACTTGGGAGTTTTCACTCAGACTTGTCTCGGGCACTTGAGAGTTTTCACTCAGACTAGTCTTGGGCACTTGGGAGTTGTGACTTGGAATTGTCTCGGTCAGTTGGGAGTTTTTATTCCAACTTTTCTCAGGCACTTGAAAGTTTTGATTTGGACTTGTCTGAGTCACTTGGGAGTTTTGACTGACATGTCTTGGACACTTGGGAGTTTTGACTAAGACTTGACTCGTGGGAGTCAAACTGGAATCTGTATAGTGGGAGTTTTGCACTTGTTTTTAATTGAATGTCTTTTTGTGGGAGTGTTGACTCAGACTTTTCAAAACTTTTGTTTTTAAACTGATGTCTTTTATCCTCTGCCTTGACTCAGACCCTGACCTCGTTTGGTCTTGTCTCAGACTCAAGTGGTCTTGACTGCAGCACTACCTGGAGCCATTAAGTTATTGTTACATTGCAGTTTACTGATCTCCTTCTTCTAATATTTTTTAGTAGCGTCAGCTGCAATATCCCCACCCTACCTAACTTCTATTGTTGATATTTCTCCAGACCTCCCCTAGTTTGACGAAACACCATAACCAGTAAAAAAAAATAATCATCCTGAATTGAATGTCACAGACACTAAAAAATTAATATAATTTTAATGTTTAATGTATTGACAGTGACTGACGGTGACACTGTGTTGAGTAATCTTTGTGACCAAGGCTGGATACAAACCGGTTGTACACTGCCCCGGGTCCCCAGACCCTCAGGGTCCCCAAAGGCTCCAGTCTTACACTGTGGCAGTTATGATGTGTTTGTTAATACTGTATTCACAACTAAAGCACATTATAAACAGAGTGATGGGGCCATTTGGGTGTTATTATCTGAACTTGAGGCATTTGTCAAGTAAAGTGAAAACTACTCACTAACTAATACAGTTACAGAGATTGTGAGGAACTGGCAGCCATTAGGTGCCAACAGTTCATTTTGTTGGTTGGTGGTTCTGGGGTGTAGCAATGATTGACATAGTAAAGAGAACCTTGCTTATTTTTATGGAGGGACTTTCCTGATATATTCTTGAATGTTAAAGCGAAATTCTGGTATTTTTCTTCTCATAAGTCAAGCTAATTTTGCACCCGCCTCCTTTGTTGTAGTGATTCAGGAAGTGTAACTAAAGCTATGGGACGGCAACACGACCCTCCTAAAGCTTTCCAAATGAATTTATAAGGGATCTATTGACGGGGAAACTCTTAACTAGCTGCCTCTGTTTCATTTATAGCATGATTCTTCTTCAACAGAGTTAAACACATATTACAGAAATGTTGCCCCAGAAGTAGATTCCTTTGCAGTTACCATCAGCAGCTAATCCACATGGCTAATTTATGTTTATGTTTATATGAGTATTACCATCATCAGAATGCACACAAACATCAGAAAAAATACCAGAAATTCCTTTAAATAAGCTTTTATTTTATTCGTCCACTGTTTGAGCTGTCTGGGGTCATCATCAGTTGCCAGACAGTCATAACAGCATTGGTATGATTGGAAATTAAATAATTGCATTCAGCTCATACAGTGAAGCCACAAACATACTGTTATTACTGTATGTTGATGTTTTGTTTCCTGAATCATGTGAATGCACCATGAAGAGAAATGTAAATGGAGAGGTCAAAGGTAAATGCATTCTGAAAGTTTTGATTTTTTTTGCTTTGTTTTTTCTTCCTGTTAGCCTGAAACACTCTTGTTAGCAGAGCAATCTCTGCTAAAGAGGTATTTCTGTTCCCCTTGTAACGGGTAGTTAATGGTTCCAGGATGCATCCAGCTATGCATTTTAGTCTCCTGCTGTAGTCTTGTTGTCATGGTAACTGCTGTAGATGGAGAAGATAAACCTGCACGTCGTGTTAGCTCCTTTAGCCATAAAAGCCTTTACTAAGCTAAGAAACACTTCCAGTGCTCTTACCCTGTGTGTGTGTGTGTGTGTGTGTGTGTGTGTGTGTGTGTGGCATGTGACAAGTAATTTTGGACACTGAAGAAAAATTTAAAGTGAATCTGGGAGGTTGTGATGTCGACCTGCAGCTTCGACACAAAATAATTGAACACAAATCTTGTGGTCAGTTTTTGTCTATCTGTCAGAAGTTGAGATGTTTGATGAACGGCTGCTGGAGGCCTCATGCTGCGTTTACGTCACGTTAGATTTATTGTACCAATTGTAGATCTGACAACTCACCTATTGTCTTGTGGTGATGATGACAGGTGGATGGGTGGGTGGGGCTCTTGATGGACCGCTACAACCTGCAAAATGAGGCTCATGTGACTGCTAGTGAACTAATCTACTAACATCATTCGAGCTATTATTAGGTTCTCTTATACACAACGCTGGCTGTTTATTTGATCATGTCATCGCATGAGTTTTTATTGTAAATGTCACGATGGACACTTCAGTATGAATTGATTTCCTTGTCATCGTTAGCTTATTTACTGGATACTAAAGGCTCAGTGACGCAGCTGCAGGAAGTTAACCAGATGTACATACCAACCAGTGAAGGTTCATATCACAGAAGAAAAACAAGTGTCTTGTTCTGTGTGTTCCTCGTTGGTCGCTGCAGTATTTACCTCTCCAGACCTCCTGGGGGCGCTCTACTAAACAGAGCCACCTTAGCTATAATGCTAACGTCGCTGACAGTTGATGGGTACGTTTTTATAACACACCTGGAAGCTGCGTCTGTATGCTGATGTTTCACCAAGTGAATATCTTCTTCTTCTCTGATCTGGTCTGAAGTCAGTTTGTTATTTTACTGCTCTGAAAACACAAGTCATCAGTGTTTCTTCCATCTTTCAGTTCAAGCAGTGCTCAACAGTGATTGGCTGAGCCCACAAAGGTCAGAGCAGCTCGGGTCAAAGTTGAAGATTATTTCTGCCATGACTTGAACGCAACATTTTAGCGAGCCAGCGTTAGCTCATGCTAACCTAACAGATATGATGAATGGCATTTAACTTGACTAGCCAGCTGCTAGCGTTAGCGACTCTAGTGTAAGGCTGTATTGTAAAGTGCAACATAACGATGATGTCATGATGTTCTGCTGAAGCAGAAAGTGATGTAAGCAGTAAGCGATTAACTGTTCCTTTTGTGTGTGTCCTTTCAGAATAAAAGTCTAATGTTTATAGTGTTTATAGTGTTTAAAGCTTGCTCTCTTTTGTTTCTTTCTTCTTCCAAACTTTATTACATCATCAGAAAATTTGACATCACATCAACTTATCATAATCACCGAGTTTCAAAGAAATATTAAATAATCTTTTAATGTATATATGTATCTTTCTTAGTTTTCAATTTAATTTCAGTTTTTGACTTAAATACTATTATATAGAATATATATAACGCATAACATAAATATTCAAGTGAAGTGAATATTATATTTTTATTTTAAAGTTCATAACTAATAATTAAGTTAAAGGTTATGTTCAGTAGAGTTCAGCTGTGTGCTTGTCAGAGAAAAAATAATAAAGAAATAGTTGAAGTGAGTTTCAGCAGCAGAGGTCAGACTGAGGAGAGCTGACAGAGAGAGATGATTAACATTCTTCTTTTTATCTCTCACATCAACGTCCAGCTGACTGAATCTACTCTGGACACATGAGGAGACTACGAAGCTGAATTGTTCCAGAGCTGCCAGCGCTCACAGACAGAAAACTAAAACCAGCATAATGTTAAACAACATAATAAAAGCCAATATCCTCAGTATGTTCATGTGTGGGGGCGCTTCAGGCAGACATGAAATACGATCGTCCAGTTTGTAAAACGGAGTTGAGAGATCCAAGGACGTGTGTGTTTGTATAATTGAACGCAGCCTGACACTGAATAGCCTCTGAGTGAAGTTGTCTCATGATGTGAACAAGTCGACAACATCACATGACGTGAACGCAGCATAAACACACAATGTCCACTTCCTGTTCCAGTAGGAACTGAAGTGTAGGTTGTTGTTTCTCTCTGGTCAGTTATAGAGGAGCACAGAGTGTTAGCGGCTAGCTGTCTGTACAGATACTGAAGTTATTCCTTTATATTAATATTGTTAGATGTCACATTCACAAACTGTTTATAAAGAAACTGGTCTGAAAGAAACTTGTTTCTATAATCCAGAATATAAACGGAGGGTTTCCATGCACAGATTATACAGTTATGTAATAGGAAGTGACCTAAAACTACCGCTGAATCACACACACACTGTACTGCCATGTTAACTCTCTACACATGAAGATTAAAACGTCTACTGTTGATCCACAAACACTGACGATCAGCTGACTGTAGTCAACCTAAGTGGACGTTATGACATCATATCAGTATTATGACATCATTGATTTTATCAGTTGAGATAAATAATCAGGAGGCTTCAAACAATCTGACATGAAACAGACATGAAGGCAGAATGATACACACTGATATACTCTGGTCCCACTGGCCAAGACACTGGTCCTGCTGGACAAGACACTGGTCCCACTAACTGACAGCATACACACTGATGCTGCTAATGCAACTAAGACAGACAGAGAGACAGACAGAGACACAGAGAGAGACGGAGAGACAGAGAGAGACAGACAGACAGAGAGAGAGACAGAGACAGACAGAGAGACAGACAAACAGACAGACAGACAGTACTGTAGTAAATCACTGCAGTAGTAATAAAAAAAACAACAACCCTCTCTGACAGCTGATCATTGATCAGTTCTGTATCATTGGTGATCAGTTCTCTATCAATGTATTGTATAATAAAGTATTTTCAATTCAATTTTATTCATATAGCGCCAAATCACAACAAAAGTCATCTCATGACACTTTACAAAAAGAGCAGGTCTAGACCGACTCTTTATAATGTTATTACAGAGACCAACAGTTCTCACCATGAGCAAGCACTCTGGCGACAGTGTCAAGGAAAAACTTCCTTTAAGAGGCAGAAACCTTGAGCAAAACCAGACGAGAGTATTTCTGATT
Organism: Enoplosus armatus; assembly: GCF_043641665.1. Taxonomy (NCBI): domain Eukaryota; kingdom Metazoa; phylum Chordata; class Actinopteri; order Centrarchiformes; family Enoplosidae; genus Enoplosus; species Enoplosus armatus. Next base: position 148,548 of record NC_092199.1, on the reverse strand, counting down.
GTGATTCTGACTCTGATTCAGTTCTGTATCGATGACGATCAGTTCTGTATCGATGATGATCAGTTCTGTATTATTGGTGATCAGTTCTGTATCGATGACGATCATGATATTGCGAACAAAAACACTTAATACATGTGTTATTTTAATACTTTCTGACTGTTATTTGTACTAATGTTGTAGAATGTAAGTTCTACTTTACTATAACTGATTGTACTGTTACTAGTAGTACCTCTACAGAAATTAGAAGAAGTTGAATGTCTACCAGTACTACTGCTACTGTTAGTACTCTGAGTACTACCACTAATAAAACTAGAGTACTTCTTCTTCTTCTCTGGTTACTGAGAGGTCAGACAGGGTCAGCAACTGTCTCCTACTAGTTCAGGCTGCGAGATCAGAGGTCAGCACACAAACACGTGTGTGTGTTACTGTGTGTGTGTGTGTGTGTGTGTGTGTCTATATTAGGAGGACTAATGAAGCATCTCGTCACCAAACTGGAAACACAGGTCTTTTCTTCTTCTGCTGCTGTGAACGCTGTCATGGAGCTGCAGAGGTGAGCTGATTATTGATTATTGATAACAGTGCTGTGTGTTGTTAATCGATGATGTTTACTTTGATAATCTGGTAATAAAAGTAGTTTTTCAGTTAAACACCTGCAGTGTTTGATGTACAGTGTGTACTTTTACACACAGTGAGTATTCTGACGCAGTAACTGACCATGTTTCGTGGTTAAACACAGAAATGATTTCACTTGATGTCTTCACAGCGGGACGTTGTTCATATGATGAATGAAACATTTTCATTTCTACAGTAACTTGATGTTCTGATGTTCTATGACGTTCTTGTCTTGTTTACTGAATAACAGGCTGCTGTACAGTAATATCAGGGTGCTATATGCTATTACATTATATATATGTATATATTATTGATTATTTAAACCATGTGAAAGGAATCTGTTCAGGTTTATTAGTTCTGGGAAGAAGCCGATGAGGAGGTGATTGAAAGCTGACCACAGTGGGTGCCTTGAGAACAGCTGACGACTTGCTCTGATAACATTTTATCGTTTCATGTTTCATGTTCGGACATCTCAGAAGAACATTTCTTCCTCATGAGACATAAAGATTGTTCACAGATTCAAATCTTTATTGTCATCTGTGCTGAGAACGTTTATTATCAGAATCTGATGAAAGTAGAAACTAAAAGATTGTGTTTGTTCTTCTTGATGCTGTCAGATCTGAGCTGATCAGCTGGGAGGAGGAGGAAGAGGAGAAGAAGATGATGATGGTGAGAGGAAAATATTATAATACTGTTCAGCTTCTTTTGGTTTCATCTTCTCGTCTTTCCCTCTTTTCTGTTTTCATGTTGTGTGTGTGTGTGTGTGTGTGTGTGTGTGTGTGTGTGTGTGTGTGTGTGTGTGCTGCCTGACCTCTGACCTCTGACATGTGATTGGTGGATGATGAAATGACCTCAGCAGTAGGTTAACGATTGGCTGCAGTCCACCTGTCGCCGTCATGGTCTGTCTGTTTGTCTCCCTGAAGAACTTCTTCTTCTTCTCTCTTCATTTTCTTTTTATTCTCCTCAGTTTGACTTTCACATTTGTTTCTTCTTCTCTGGTTTCTTCCAAAAACCCTCAGAAAGATTCAAAAGGCTTCTTTTTATCTTCACTTTATTTAAATGATTAAGTCATAATGTTTGTGAAAAGTCTCATTTCACATCGTCACACAGTTCAGTTATTCGTCATTTATTATTTATTTCAGTTATGAATCTGATTAGTTTAGAGTTTAGTTTAGTAAACTTTGTTCGCTATCAGAGACCACGTGACCCCCTGCTAACCTCTGACCCCTCCCTTTTGGGAAGTGATTGGCCAATAAAATGACACCAGAGAAGGTCATGTCCAACACACACACACACACACACACACACACACACACACACACACACACAGAGCTGTAAACTGAGGCTCCTCTTTAGGCTGCTAATAAAGTTTTATAAGAGAGCGGCAGACCTGAGGTCAGAGGTCACGTCTTGGCTGTTGGTTAATCTCTATATTGTTTATTTCTGTTCTGGTTATTGGACTCAAGTTTCCTCTTTAAGACTTTAAATAACGTTTTATGATTCAAAGTTACAGTCAACAGAAATCAGTCTCAGTGTGTTCATACTTTATTCCACATCTGTATTGATGATGGACAAACTGAGCATGCTCAGTCTCACTGACAAAACAAAGAATGAGGTCTGGTCATCTCTCATCTTTAATCCAGCAGATTGTTTTCAGTTTCTAACTTGTAGTCTTCAACCGACGCTGACTCAAGTGACATCACTCTCACAAGGACATTTATCAGACTTCAGCTCCTTCTGAGTCACTGAAGGTTTTATACTACTTTAAAACATGCAGGAGAACTCCAAACACCTGGAAACACCTGGAAACACATTGAGGTGGTGTTCACCACACTGAAACTCTCTGAAGCAGAAAACATCTGGAAGTTTCGCATGTCGGTGCAAACGAGCATCTGATGAGTGAAACATGACTCTGAATGAGTCACATGAACATGAAGTGAGAGACATTTGTCTCTGTGTGTCTTTAGCAGGTGGAAGACGGAGGCTACGAGTCGTCTGTCTCTCAGGAGAAGCAGGACTCTGACTGTCCAATCAGCCTCAAGGTCAGAGCAAAACACACGTTATCTGTTTGAATGCAGACTAATGAAAAATGTTCAAGTGGCCAAACATTTAGTTGTAAGGCTTTGTAATCTGTGTTAGCATTGCAGCTGCTGGGTGGCGTCATATTCACTAACTGGGCCTCAGATTTACCTGCTTTTAATAAATATTATAAAGAGAACGGTCTAGACCTGCTCTATATGTAAAGTGTCATGAAATAACATTTGTTGTGATTGGGTGCTGTATAAATAAAATTGAATTAAACGACCTCTGAACAATGTTTTTACTGGTTTCCAGCAAGTTGCTCCTTTTCTCAAAACTGAAAATGTCAAAATGAAAGTTGTCTTGTAACCACATTGACAGGTGAAATATTAAGCATGACACGGAACAAAAAACGAAATAAATTAAATATCTAACTTAATGGCCTGCTTTTGTTTTCCTTTGGTTTTGTTTACCTTTTCAATGACATTTATCTGAATCTTTGGATATAAGCGCTTTATAAATGCAGCCATTTACAAGGCAGAACCTAGAACCTTACTGGTCAGGTTCATTTAGTTCCTGTATTTGAGAAGAGCTACAGTAGGACTGTCTGAGCAGGAATAGTGTTCATTCTGGCAGCAGTAGTATTAGTACAAACAGTATTTGGAGTAACTGTACTAAAGAGGTTCAGATGGTGGACCCTTTGATCCAGTCTCTTTTCCTTTCTGTCTTTCTGTCCCGGTTCAGACGGACAAATCGGGTCGTCTCCTCCTGGAGACTCCTGCTGACCTCCAGAACCTTCTGCTGCTGAGAAAGACCAAGAGAGAGCAGAAAGCTGTCAGGAAACCTGCTGCTGCCCGCCCTGCTGTCCAGACAGTGGTAAGACACACACACTCACCTGGACAGGTAGCCAGCTGGACATAATGAACCACACACAGACATACATGATAAAAAAGTGAATAAGTGAAAAGTGAATAAAAGCAGCAGTGAAAGTGAAATCATACAGAGCCACAGATGAATACAACATTTCATTTATGAATTATCAGTTTTATTGACACAGGAAATCATTCCTGCCTGTGGTCATCAAACTGTTCAACTCCTCCCTCTGAGTGTCAGACACTCCGAAGAAAGACACTGGAAATCTGGATCTACTTCACCTGTTCATATACTACCTCACTATTTATTCTTAAATGTTTAAGTGCAATACATATATAGGCATACACTTCAGTGCAATACATACATACATATATATATGTATGTACACATATACATATACTTTGTTATTTTTACTACATTGTTCACTTAAATACTGTAAATGTGTATATTTTTTATTTTCTATTTCTTATTTTTATATTTTGTACATACTTTTAGTTCTAAATTATACTACTTTTTACTCTTGAATGGGAGCACCGATACTGTACAATTTCCCCCCGGGGATCAATAAAGTATTTCTGATTCTGATTCTGATTCTGAAACAGAACATCAGCACTGCAGAAGTGACAAACTTTATGTTCTTGAGTTCATGAGCATGTGACTGTGTTTGTGTCTCTCAGCCTTATTATGTGGACGAGGAGGATTTCTTTAAGGCCTGTGATCAGAAGCAGCTGCTGGTGATTGACAGATACCTGTCGACAGGTGGAGACGTCAACGCCTGCGACGCTGTGAGTCCTCGACACCTGACTGCTTGGCTGTGGTTTGGACCCAGTAGAGGGCAGTAAAGCCACACAACGGTAGAAACATTATTTATGATGTTGTTCTGTCTGATGTGAAGCAGTCATGAATGGACAGTTATTGTATCACAGCTCTGAGGACAGAGGAGGATGGAGGAAGGTGGAGGAAGTGCGATCAGCCTCCATCTTCTACGTCTGAGAGAATTCAACATGTCCGACTGTGTTTGTCTTTCAGCCTCCTTCAGACTGAAAGACATATAAAACTCATTGAAACTATGTTCTGTTTTATAAATCTGAACCTGCATGAGCCCGCTTCACCTCCCACAGTCAGAGGTGAGTTTATATTCATATATCGATCCTTTACTGATCATATCATCCAGAGATGCTGTCACTGTGAGTGGCTGTTTATAACGCTCATGTCATTCATTTAATTAATGATAAGGACAGTGACATCTCAGTCATCAATATTACACATCAGCCATATGATCAGTGATCAGTCATTAATATTGAAATAGACTTTACAAACTGCTTCACAGCTCAGCATCAAATGAAAAGATCCTTAACAGGGAAATAATGATTCCTGTGAATGAAAATAAAGAATACATTCAAATTAAGTATATAAATGACAGCTTGATTGACATTTTACAGAAAAAAATAATAACTCAGTCAGTGAAATTACAAACAACCTAAACAAACAATGGTTTACTGTTTACTGTTTCGCCTGCAGATATCTGTAGAAAACTGAATGCTGGTCTGAAGTCTGTGTGAGGTGACACACTCTGCTTTTGTAAATGTACAGTATGCAGGGTTTTTTGACACCTGGTTTAAACGTCTGACCCTGGTCTTCATCAGTCTGACGCTGTGCAGCTGTTCTGCTGCAGACAAACACATTCTCTGAAAGATTAATACTTAATAATACTTAAATACCCAGCAAGTGGTTTAACAGCATTTGCAGAATCAAAGAATATTCTGTCTGCTGCAACATTTTTAACATTTTTATACATCTGAATATACTGATATCTTTTTGTGTTTGTGTTTAGTTTGAGCGTACAGGTCTGCACAGAGCAAGCTCACAGGGCCACACAGAGGTCGTCACGAAACTGATGGAGGCCGGAGGGAACGTCCACAGCAGAGACAAGGTGAAGTTTATGTGTGTGTTTACAGCTGGTGTGAACCCATCGCAAGGGGTCTCTAGGTACCAGCCACAACAGTGTGTATTAGAACCAGTTTTAATCAGATTAATACTGGTTAATACTGGTTCAAGGGGAGGCTTTGGCCCCTTGAACCAGTATCCCCAGCTCCTCCTGTCCACGTGTCAAAGTGTCCTTTGACAAGACACTGAACCCCAAATTGCTCCTGATGTTCAGGCCAGCAGCCTGTATGCAGCTCACATGTACAGTGCATCCGGAAAGTATTCACGGCGCTTCACTTTTTCCACATTTTGTTATGTTACACCCTTATTCCAAAATGGATTCAATTAATTTTTTTCCTCAAAATTCTACACACAACACCCCATAATGACAATGTGAAAAAAGTTTTTTTGAAATTTTTGCAAATTTATTAAAAATAAAAAACTAAGAAATCACATGTACATAAGTATTCACAGCCTTTGCCATGAAGCTCAAAATTGAGCTCAGGTGCATCCTGTTTCCACTAATCATCCTTGAGATGTTTCTGCAGCTTAATTGGAGTCCACCTGTGGTAAATTCAGTTGATTGGACATGATTTGGAAAGGCACACACCTGTCTATATAAGGTCCCACAGTTGACAGTGCATGTCAGAGCACAAACCAAGCATGAAGTCAAAGGAATTGTCTGTAGACCTCCGAGACAGGATTGTCTCGAGGCACAAATCTGGGGAAGGTTACAGAAAAATTTCTGCTGCTTTGAAGGTCCCAATGAGCACAGTGGCCTCCATCATCCGTAAGTGGAAGAAGTTCGGAACCACCAGGACTCTTCCTAGAGCTGGCCGGCCATCTAAACTGAGTAATCGGGGGAGAAGGGCCTTAGTCAGGGAGGTGACCAAGAACCCGATGGTCACTCTGTCAGAGCTCCAGAGTTCCTCTGTGGAGAGAGGAGAACCTTCCAGAAGGACAACCATCTCTGCAGCAATCCACCAATCAGGCCTGTATGGTAGAGTGGCCAGACGGAAGCCACTCCTTAGTAAAAGGCACATAGCAGCCCGCCTGAAGTTTGCCAAAAGGCACCTGAAGGACTCTCAGACCATGAGAAACAAAATTCTCTGGTCTGATGAGACAAAGATTGAACTCTTTGGTGTGAATGCCAGGCGTCACGTTTGGAGGAAACCAGGCACCGCTCATCACCAGGCCAATACCATCCCTACAGTGAAGCATGGTGGTGGCAGCATCATGCTGTGGGGATGTTTTTCAGCGGCAGGAACTGGGAGACTAGTCAGGATAGAGGGAAAGATGAATGCAGCAAAGTACAGAGACATCCTGGATGAAAACTTGCTCCAGAGCGCTCTTGACCTCAGACTGGGGCGACGGTTTATCTTTCAGCAGGACAACGACCCTAAGCACACAGCCAAGATATCAAAGGAGTGGCTTCAGGACAACTCTGTGAATGTCCTTGAGTGGCCCAGCCAGAGCCCAGACTTGAATCCGATTGAACATCTCTGGAGAGATCTGAAAATGGCTGTGCACCGACGCTTCCCATCCAACCTGATGGAGCTTGAGAGGTGCTGCAAAGAGGAATGGGTGAAACTGCCCAAAGATAGGTGTGCCAAGCTTGTGGCATCATATTCAAAAAGACTTGAGGCTGTAATTGCTGCCAAAGGTGCATCAACAAAGTATTGAGCAAAGGCTGTGAATACTTATGTACATGTGATTTCTCAGGTTTTTTATTTTTAATAAATTTGCAAAAATCTCAAATAAACTTTTTTCATGTTGTCATTATGGGGTGTTGTGTGTAGAATTTTGAGGAAAAAAATGAATTTAATCCATTTTGGTATAAGGCTGCAACATAACAAAATGTGGAAAAAGTGAAGCGCTGTGAATACTTTCCGGATGCACTGTACCTTTGGTTCTAATGTTGTGGTTCTGTCCAGCTGTTGTCCACTTGTGTCCACTCTGCCTGTCGAGGAGGACATCTGTCTGTACTCAAACTACTTTTGAACCACGGAGTAGACATTACTGCAACAGACAAGGTAATACTACTGACATTACTACTATTACTGCCAATACTAACTGTTACTAATAACACTGCTACTGTCGCCAGACATCTCAACCTCCACATTTTAAAAACACATGATGTAATAAGATCTTATATGTGCTCAAATATCGTATTGTTTTGTTTCAGAATAAATCACTATTTAAAACACATCTAAGAATGTTAATAACTAACTGGTGTATCAACAATATGTTGCAAACACATTAAAAATATATATATTTATATATTAGATACCCACACGTGGACAGTGTCACTGTTATACTGTATGTGCGTGTGTGTGTGTGTGTGTTAGCTGGACAGCACTCCTCTTCATGTCTCTGTGAGGACCGGACACCACGACTGTGTTGAACACCTGATTCACTGTGGAGCTGAACTCAACACACAGGACAGGGTGGGTTTAAACACACACACACACACACACACACACACACACATACATACATATGGGGGACAGTTTAAAAGTTCCTAAACAAAGACAAATATGAATGCAGAGACGGTCTGCAAACATGAACCAAATGAATTTGAACTCCAGAGTGCGTTTAAAACACAGATCTGATATTAGACCAACAGTGACACCCTGAGGTCAGCTGAGGTACTGCACCCAACTCTTTCACTCGTTACAAAACACTACTTTGTAAAGTAGCTGCTTGAATTCTTGCAGGAACCAAATAATGTAAACAAAGAACCCACATGTTCACTCAGACCCCAGAATGGTGTTTCATTAATAATCAATAAGATTAATAATCAATATATTGGTGTCAGAGTGTAGAGCTCAGACCTGTGTGTGTTGTGTTTCAGGAGGGAGACACTCCTCTTCACGACGCTGTTCGACTCAACAGATTTAAAATCATCCAGCTGTTGTTGCTGCATGGAGCTGACACACACATCACCAACCAGGTAACACTGACCCGTGAGGTCTCCAGGGGCTGTGAAAGCTCCAGTCTCACTGTGTGTGAGCTGTTTAGTGTTGACTTCATAGAAAATGCATTAAATCACAATATAAACATGATGATGACACGACGAAGGTCTCTCTGTGGGGTTTCATTTAGTTTTTGTTATTTTGATGTAGTAAAGACGACACAGAGATGTTGATAACATCTTGTCTGTTTTTGATGAGATATTAATTATGAAGTCTATGTTCCTTGTTTGGGTGCATTCACTGTCATTGTGTTATGTTCCTGTAACCTCACATAATTACATGTAAAATTAAATAAAAAATTGGACCCACTCATCAAAACATTTCCCCACAGTGCTGCTAATAAAACTCCACAGGGAACCTTTAAGTGTCTATCACCTGATCTTCAAATATCCAGTTTTCAGACCTTCAGTTTGAGTTCTTTCGTCACATTTTACTCCCACAAATGACAAATCAAAGTGATTTTATGATGATGATTCACACTGTATTTATCATTTATATTGGCATATAAACATGTAGTGGAAAGTCCAAAAATGTAAACATTAAAAACCTCTCTTGTGGAGAAGTGGAGGCTGCTGTATGAACATGTGCTGAATATAGTAATTGTATTGTATACAATTATATATGTATAGTATGTAATTATTACACATGATGAATAAACCAGTTATTACATCTTTAAACCTGCCTCTCTCTCTCCTGCCTGTCTGTCTGCCTCTCTGTCTCTCTCTCGCTCTCTCTCTCCTGCCTGTCTGTCTGCCTCTCCCTTTGACCTCTCTCTCTCTCTCTCTCTCTCTCTCTCTCTCTCTCTCTCTCCTTCTCCTGCTGCCTGTCTGTCTGCCTCTCGCTTTGACCTCTCTCTCTCTCTCTCACCTGCCTGTCTTTCTGTCTGTCTCTCCTGTCTGTGTCAGGATGGACGTTGTCCTCTAGACGGGGTGCTGGAGTGGCAGAATGAAACAAAGACACTCCTCATCGAGCAGAGTGACAGGAAGTGATGTCACTGACAGCGTTACAGATTGACCAGTCACTGCTGACTTCTAGGCTTCTGAGGCTACCTCCTCAGTGAAGTAGATGATGAATACATTTCAGTGTTGACACCATAGATATAAAATATAAGCTGCAACATGACATCGTAACTGATGGGAAAACTGTTGCACTAACTTAGAGCTTAATGTAACGTTTAGCAACGTAACATGGAGAAGAGCTAGTCTTCACTCCTAAAGCCCATGTCAGAACATCTTAAGACAAATCCAGCTTGCCAACTATGTTATAATGATATTGCTTAATGTAGTATATTAGCAGTTCAGAATACCAAAGACAGTTATTACATATTAAGTACAGGAAAAACTGAAAAAATAAAATCCTTGTCTGCAATTTAAATGCACAATTATGAGATTATCTTCATGATTAAAAGCATGATTTGTTCTCTTGGAGCTATAACAATCACAAATCTACCAGAATCTTTGTTTTTTTGGTTAATTCTAGAGAGGCACAGTTGTCTTACACTAATTACTTTGAATAAAAACTACAAGGATTAAAAAGACAACATGAGCCATGTCACCATAGGCTCCATTAACAGCAAGTTTAAAGCTGGACCAGGTAAGATGGCTGCCATTTTGTCATTACAACACGTCACATCTATATTTATGGTTAACACTTTTTAGTGTTTTGTATTTTTACCCTCAAATATTTCAGCTGCTGCTTTTTCTTCTTAGTTTTCATTTGAAAACATATTTTTCTTTGAAGGTGATGAAAACTTTATTCACTCTGTTCTTTTGTAAAACAGACTTTATTAAATCAAGAGTCCTGATCAGTTGACTCAGAACCTGCATGTTGTGATTTATTTTATTCAAAACCCCATTAAAACTATGTACAATTAACTCAAATGAACTTGGTGTAAAGATTTCAGTGAGTCTTCTGTCTTATTGACTTATTCAAACTTGACTGTTTGAATAAATGTCCTCAGTTTGAGCAGCAGGACCAAGTGTAAAGAGTAGAAACCAGAGCAGTAAACATGAATCTAAATCTGGAGTCTGACACTTTCAGAGTGTTTCACTATAATATAGTAATTCATCGATACATTTGCATTCAGATGGAGTCAAAGAAATAATATCGCAAAAAATAAAAAACATAGAAATATCACAAAATAGGCAGAGTAGTTGTTTTCTTTGTCAGCAGAAACATGAATTGTCCAGTGACATTATTATCTAGAATATCAATATAGAACAAACCTATTATTTGGTTTTAATAAATCACTTGACAGTTTTGAAGTTTGTCCTGACGGTGGCGATAGAGAACAGATCATGGAGTCATTAATATTTACAGATGACAGTTAATTGTTGAGATGTCTCACTGACAAAATGTTTTACAGATAAACCTCAAATCAAAACAGCAATCATCTGTAGTCAAATATTTTATTTCAAGTTTCTTACAAACAGAACATGTAGGTGCTTTTATTTTTCACAGTTTGAACCCAGAAACACCCCAGTGAGTCCAATTTAATAATAATAATAATAATACTACATTTTAACGCTTCTACAGCTGACACACACACACACATCTGCCAGTTTCCCCACATGTTGAGGATGTACAAGTATGAATTAGTGACAGGTAAAATTATCATGTTATTTCATGTTTACTGTGTTTAGATATTTTGTGATTTCTGTTCATATGATGTTTAACAAACAGAAAACTTTTTCCCCATTTATATTCTTCATAAACACACACACACACACACACGTCCTAAAGTCTGACTTCACACTGATGAAAAACTGACTAAGTGAAAGAATTTTTGAGTGCGATCAACACTTTTCTCCCACAATGCAATGCACAGAAGAAATGGAGCAGCTGCTCAAAGCTGCCAAGTGTCACGTCTTATTTGTAAAGTTTTATTTTCTTACAGAGTCACAGTTTCACATATTATATCATTTCCTGTTGGCATAAAGAGGTAAACTATGTTGAGTTTTTGTATACCAACAGTGTACTCTGTGTAGTACATACTGTCTACAGGATCTGTGTGTATTTGGATCAGCTGGGTGATGTGAAGAACCGTCTCCCTGGTTCTGCTCGACCCCTGAAGAGAAAACAAACAAAGGAGAGACAAGATACCATAAATAGCAGCCTCCCAGTGAACACAACCGGACCAGCATCAATGGAGTCAGCACCCACCTCTGGAGGCCAGAGCAAGGGTTACGGTGGGGTCTGCCCCGAGGTGCCAGGAGCCAAACCCAGCAAGAAAACCACGTCAGTCAACAAACTGTCAACCACAGTTATTGTTGGATTCATTTGTAAGTAAACATGTCATCAATCGTGTGGAAAAGTCTGCCAGTATTTGTTTTTGTTATTTATTCCCGAGATGTGTAATGGCAGCGTTGATATGGACCCACTCATCAAAACATTTCCCCACAGTGCTGCCAATAAAACTCCACAGGGAACATATACACACACACACACATACACACACACACACACACACACACACACACACACACACACACACACACACACACACACACACACATATATATATATATATACACACACTTCAAATAACAATCAGTTATTTCTTTATTTAGTGGTCTTTAATAAATGTAACAGGAGATGTTGGTAGTGGACTGAAGGTTGGACCTGGTCTGTTGTGGTCTTACGTGTTGGCGAGAGTGTTGCCCAGGTTCCTGATCCTGCCTCTTAGAGATCCTCTGCTGGGAGTTTTGTAGTAGCTGTTCAACTCTGGAGAAGTCAACGGTTTAAACAACCGACCTGGAAACACAAAAAGACATCAGGAATGAAAACAGGGCGACGTGACACTTCAAATGGTCCCACCCAGTAAAAACTACAGAAAACCCACACAGTCATTCGAAAAAAGGACTTTCCTGTCCCGTGAACCGCCAGCTAATTCCACCAATGAGATGGCCGGTGCTGTTCACTAATAAGACTTACCGTGGCCCTCATTCTGGCTGTAGGTCGGAGTGGTGGAGGACGAGATTTGATCCATGTGGACTGCAAGGACACGTCTCCAGTAGGCTTCAGGGAGGGATAACATGTGGCAAATAACCTGAGACAAGAGCAATAGACTTAATGAACTTCTGAGGGTAAAGATGGACATTATTAGTCCACATAAACACTGATCAGGGTCCTTTACTCGATGATATCCACATGCTGTTGAAGAATACATTTAGAAAGAAGCGAACCTTCGGCTGAGTGTTTGTGTCTCTCATGATGGTTGTTGGAGATGGCTCAGACATCCCATGTCCCACTATAGTTGGTCCAAACACCCGGGCCAAATTATTCTGGTCCATCTGACACTTAGGGCTCTTCATCACCCTGAAAATGCAGAACATTTGGACATGAAAACAGTATATTCATCTGTCACCTACTGTCATGAAGTATTTGATATGTAGACCATTTGTCCTCCACTTAAGCAATAAGACGACCACAAATTATAACTAATTTATACTGTGACAAAATGTGCAAAACAAAGTAGCATGTGATGATATTCATATATAATATGAAAACAATAACCTTTACAACAAGATAAAATACAGCATACTCTCCATCAGAAGACTTCAGAGAAAAGTTGAAAGCTCTTACTTGTGTAAGTGAAGCATGAGAAAGGCCAGTGTGTCTCTGTTGGGCTTCGGCAGCTCTGCGATGGCCTGATACATGACTGCAGAGCTGTTGTCTTCATCAGCTAGCTCTGAAACACCACGATCACATGATTAATTTAAGTGACTTCATAGTGGGAGTAAACATTTTCATTTCAGTATTTTTATATTAAAACACTTTAAACACTATTGTCTTTGTTTCATCCACATCAGACATTCAAAGACGTACATACGTCTGTCTGTCTAGTCACTTTTATTCATACAGCCCAGATATCACTAATTTACAGTTTGTATACAAATATATATACACACACACACACACACACAATGATTATTTTTAGTCGTTAAATGAAATGCTTTGTACAGAACACGGATTTGAAAATATAGGTATAGAAGAATTCTAACGTTTGTTTTCTGGAAAGCGCAAAAATGTAAAATCTAAAGTTTTCTTCTTCTTTCGAACAAACTCTTCCTGTGAGTCTAAATAGTTTCAGATGTTACTCTTCATACCTGAAGCCTCCATGAAGGTCCTGTGCAGTCTGAAGGTGATGAGAGGCTCTTTCAGTTTCCTCAGAAAGTCTTTCAGAAGACCACAGACCACGTGGACGTCATGTACTTTACTGAGCATGAGTGGAGTTTTCCCCTGGATGAATCGATCTCTGAGCTCCTTCACCAGACGCTCCCCTCCAGGAACTCTGTACAGTCCTCTCTGCAGACAGCAGGACATCAGCAGGTTAAACTAGGGAGTTTTATAGTGAACTCTGGTCTGAATGAGTTGAACTTGTTGGGTTTTCCCTCTGTGAACCAAAATGCATCACTAAAACCAGGTGAGAACGTTCTCTCCTCTTTGTTTGATGTGTCTGGAACAGGAAAGTAAAAAAGAAGGTCTTGAAGAAGCTCTTATCTGTCCAGATATGAAGAGGCTTGTCCAGGTCAGACCTCAGATTTGAAATCAGCCTTAAAGGCTGCGAGGACGCGCTCACCTCCTCCAGTCCCCTCCGCTCTATCTCAGTCACACAGTCCACGATCAGGAGAGGCACTCTGGGATGGATCACCGGAGCAAAACCCTCCAACGAGTTCTGAAGTTAAAAAAACCCCCAACATATTAAACCGTATGTGGGTCTCTGCTGGATTCATCACTGGATTACTGTGATACTGAAGAAAACTTAAAACATGATGATTCTCAGTTCTGCAGCATCTTTCTTCTCTGATGTCTGAGTGGATTTCTGGAGGTTTATTGAGGATGGACATCAGATATAATGATATCCTCAGGAATTGTCAGTCACACTGAATGATTCCATATGTGCTTCATGTCTGTATGTTCAGATCTGACTGAGTTATGACTCAGGTATTGCAATTTTTAACTTTGCCTCCACTTCAACTCTTCGGTGCTCCCCTGGGGAGGCTTTAGTCTTTTGTGTCTCTGTCCTGCTGAATGTCTATTACAGAGCAGATCCTGTCATTCACCAGGGTTAAAATGTCTTCCTGAACGAGAACAGTGTAGATTTCCTCCCCACCAAGTAATATTCGTCCTGTCTAAATGGGGCTTTATTGAATATGTAGTTGAAACATTAATAGAACTGCACTGACTTTGGTTCTGGAAGATCTGATCTGAAAGCCTTAAATAACTCTGGGGGTACCTGCAGTGCTGAACTTCCTGCTGTGGCGGCGGCCGAGCAGCCGTCAATGAATTTCTGTTTGCACTCTGGATGAGCGGCCGTGCGACAGTTTCTGCACTTCACCGCCATCTTCCCAAAGCGGATTCTCTTACCGCACGGCGAGCACGTCTCCGGCCGAATCACCTGGAGGGAGACAGATAAATTACACGGACAGACCGGATGTCAGTCTGTGATCCTAATGTGAGTCAAGCACACTTACCACCTGTAATGGGGTGCCACATTATACATAAATAACATTAATCCTTCTAATCAATACTTCAATATCCATTTTTTTTGCAGAGGATACAGTTTTAGATTCCACAGGCTCTCTGAGGCTGCATTCAGACCAATCAGGTGATCAGCAGGGTTGTGCAGCGGCGTGGGAGCTCTGGAGCTCCGACGTCGAGTTGCATTTCTCTGCTGCGTTTTTTTTGGCACCCCCGAATTAAATGGGAGGACTGACATCTGATTTGGTCTGAATGCACCCTGACTCATCTTCAGTCTGCCTGTGATGTTTTCCAGTTATTACTTCTAAATCATAGACTCATAAATCTTGTTACTACACGATCCAATAACTACGTACCCTCAGATGTTCCAGATGTACTCTCATCTTGGCAGAACTACCTTCATGTACTCTGCACCTTTTAAACAAGCTGGATTCAATCATTCCCCTTGGAGGTATTAAAGCCTTATTATCTGATGTTTTTTATGATTAGAAATGTTTCTTGTTGTCAGGCCTCTCTTGAAAAAGACATCTAAACCTCAACGTGACTACCTGCTTATGAAACATTTCAGTGGAGTTCTGTGGGTTCGTACTGTTTTAGAAAGAAAAACATGTTTCAGGGTTTTCTCAGCTCTGCAGGAGGAAGACGTTCTGATGGCGGTGCTCTCCTCCGTCTTTGCTTCAGTTTCAGGCTTCACCACCATTTCATCACACGGGAACCACACTGAGGTTTGGTCTGAGGAACAGAAGTGATCTTCATGGTTTTCATAGTTTGAATATCACAGAAATAGAGTATGTGTTTAAAGTGACTGTGCTGGATTTGAATCAGTCGTCGGTTTGTGATGTTCTAATCCAGTGTTACGTTTTTGAAATACTACAAACAGGGGACCTACTCTCACTCACTGTGCTGTTGCCAGTTTTGGCAGCAAAAGTTCTGGTGGGCGAGTAAATAAATGTTGGACTGGTGCACCATTAAGAAAATGAAATATATACAGTAAACTGCACTATAAGCATTCTACCTGTTCATGTTTATTTGGGCTTTTACTAAACTAAATATTGCTATTGAATTAAAGGAGAGGGAACTGTCACTGTAACTGTATAGTGACCTCTACTGTCTCATGCTAGCTAACATGTGCACAAACAATAAAAATGGATTTCGCATCCAACAAAGTCACAAACCAGATGAAGACAAGTGTTGAGCTTCAGACTGCCGCTGAACAAAGATGAACAGAGGAAATGTCACTATTAAAACTGTGTGGTGTTTGATATTTGATGCAAACGAAGTGAACTGAGTCCTGCCAGTGTGGCCTCCATAGAACAAAGAGGCTGCTGCTCTAATTGATGAGTAACAAACATCCAGAAATACTGAGCGCTAATAAGAGAGCAGTTTTTTTTCAACAGTTATCAATGGAAACAGAAATAATCAAACTGTTTTAAACTCACCTCCTCCTATGATTGAAACAGCACACTCCTGGGTGAGGGTCCTAGCTGGGTTTTCGGGGGTCTCCTGTGTGATTCCCACCACCATGTGGATCTGACCTCCAGTCTCAGGAGTCGTCACAGACGCCTTCACTATTGTCTCTACCTCCTGAGTCACACACAAACGTAAATTTGGATGAATTTCAGATGACACCACCCTCATCGGACTCATCTCTGGAGAGGATGAGTCTGCCTACAGGTGGGAGATTGACCATCTGGTGACCTGGTGCAACAGCAACAACCTGGAGCTTAACGCTTCAAAGACAGTGGAGATGGTTGTAGACTTCAGGAAGAGCGCAGCCCCACCCGCCCCCATCACCCTGTGTGACTCTCCAGTGGACACTGTGGAGTCCTTCCGTTTCCTGGGCTCCATCATCAGCCAGGACCTCCGGTGGGAGCTGAACATCAGCTCCCTTATCAAGAAAGCCCAACAGAGGATGTACTTCCTGAGGCAGCTGAGGAAGTTTAACCTGCCACAAACAATGCTGGTTCACTTCTACACTGCCATCATAGAGTCCATCCTCACCTCCTCCATCACCGTCTGGTACGTTGCTGCCTCCACCAAGGACAGACGCAGACTGCAGCGTATCATCCGCTCTGCAGAGAGGGTGATCGGCTGCAACCTCCCATCTCTTCAGGACCTGTACTCCTCCAGGACCCTGAGGAGAGCAGGGAAGATCGCTGCCGACCCCTCCCACCCCGGACACCATCTGTTTGACCCCCTCCCCTCTGGCAGGAGGCTGCGGTCCATCAGGACCAAAACCTCCCGCCACAAAAACAGCTTCTTCCCCTCTGCAGTCAACCTGACAAACTTACATTGACCCCCCCCCCCGAACACAAACACTAGTTATACGTTATATTAACGTACATCACCCCTGTCCCCCCTGCGTTACATTAACGCACCCACCCCCTACTGGACACTTTACCTGGACACTTTACTTTATTCTGGTCACTGCACTGTTGTTATTTATCTTATCTTATTTTTATTCTTATTCTTATTTTACCTTTTATATTCTACTTATTTGTTATCAAAACAATAGCACCTTCAGACCACAGCAAATTCCTTGTAATGTATGTTACTTGGCAATAAACAGTTTCTGATTCTGATTCTGAAATTCAGCCTTCTACTGCTTTGAGTTTTTTTAAGATATTTTTTATTTTGACATAGTGACAACTGGAGAGAGAGAAAAGAGCCGGCCTGGACTCGGACCCAGCTGCAGCACATGGCACCAGGTCTACTAGGTGAGCTACTGGGGCGCCCCATGCTTTGAGTTTGAGTTCTTTCAGTCTCTGACTGCATATGAACAGTTTCATTGTTAAAGATGCACGATTCTGGGATGCAAGTCAAGTGCTGCTGGTTGGAAAAATAATTCAAAATTTTAAAATGTCATTTTAATGTCCATTAATTGTCCTGCTTTTCTATAAATTTTCAATCTAGAAATAAGAAATATACATCTGTCTCATCTTCACAGTTCTTCAGATGGAAACACTGACAGGAACACACATCAGGAACTTTTAATTCCTCAGTTTCCTGGAACATTTGGGTCCAAAAGAGGCTCTAGATAATAATGATCTTTCCTACCTCATCTTTGACTGATGTTTGATTCTAGCATCTCTTAAAAACTCTAAATAAAATATAGAAGTACTTTTTCAGCCCTGAGTACTGTCTGCAGGCGTCATCTCAGGCTACATATAAAATATTACAGTTCCTTACAGTACAGTCATTTATGGATCCACTAACCTTGTCCACAGTTTTTCTCTCCAGCAGCTCTGCAGACACGTTCCCGCCTCTTCCTCGCTTCCCAATTGGAGCGCCAACAGCCGGTCCCATTGACGAGCGCTGCAGAGAACCAACAGAATTTTACAACGTCAAACAAATAAACCACAAGCATGCTGAGAAAAGTAAAGGTGTAAATGGGACGGATGGTTTAGTCTCACTAACCCTTTTCTCTCTGGCTCGAGATCTCAGGGGTTTAATCACAGTTGTGTCCAGGTCCTGAAACAATATGAAAACACAAACTACTATCACATCACATCAAGCTGTTGTTCTAATGGAGAGCATGTTTTTCATTTTTGTGACAACAGAAGCTTTACATATTATCAGGTTTTTCATTGATTTATTTCGTTTCCTCAACTGAAAGAAAACCTATAATAGATTTTATATCTTGTCTTGATGCTCTTTGATGGACCTTGTTGTTATAAAGATGCTATATAAATGAACATCCCTTGCTATTTGCAGCAAGTTTCAATTGTCTACAAGTTGATTTTAATAAGAATGAAGTGAAATCAGCGGATGGCTGGAAGTATGATTTGACTTGAAATGATCTGCTGGGATTTGAAGGATACTTTAACTGTAAAAATTAACAACCAGCAGACTGGTCCTTTCATATAGTATATCCTGCAGTCTGTGTTACAGTTTAAAGAACAAACATCTTTTCAAGTAATGTACCATGTCATCATCTGTCCGATCATAGCTGATATCAGAGTGAGACAGGAAAGACGATTCGTCAATCACAGACAATCTGAAGGAACAAAGAGAAAAAGTTTAACTTTTACTCCGAGCCTCCAAAGATTCAATAACAGTAAGTCCTGACACCTTCCCAAACTACTCTAAAACAACCCAGACAAAACCCTGGAACCTTCCAGAATTTCAGAAACTTCCAAAATGAATCACTGAAACCTTTGAAATAAATCCTTCCAGACTCTTGATAATGCACTGTTTTGTGGTGGACTGAGACCTGTTATCTGGACTGCACCTGAGGATCAGTTTTCACACTTCAAATATAATGAACTATCTGGAAAAACAGTCTCAAGTTCTTAAAAGTCTTTCTAATCAGCTGGAGTGTGAAAACTCCTCTAATGGTCAAGCCTGAAGTTAAAACCACTGAAAGGCTGCATGGACGTTTTACTCACGTGGCGGCTAGAAACGGTTTGTTCCTTCCATCCAGCAACACCTGACAGCTGATGGAAAGTTCTTACTGTATATCAGAACCCAGACAGATGGCAGAGGAGGGGAGGCAAAGCCCATCAGCAGAACGAGGAAACAAGTCAGCTGGAAAGGATTCAGAGAAAGATCTTCTCTCTTTATTTTTTTTCTTACATTCAGACAGTGGAGGCCATCAGGAAGTTCATCCTCCATTACATCCAAGACCATCTCCCTAGTCCAGCCAACTTTGTCCTGTGGAGACTACAATAAGGCCTAAGCTGCACACTGTGTGGACAACCAGCCACTCTGCAGCACATCTCATCATCAGAAAGCACTGACAGAGTGAAGGTGCAGATGGAGGCACAACAAGGACATCTCAGCCAAGAATGACATGCTGAAACAAAAAGGACTGACATTCTTCCACTTTGTCAAAACAGAAAGCAGCTGGCACCTATGATGGTGGTTTACTGGGACCAGCAACAGACTGACAGCTGAGAGGAGACCTCAGAGGAGGACTTTGAGGACTTTGAGATTACCATTACATCCCTCAGGCCAGACTTTTTGGGTCTGAAAGCACAAAGAAAAACATCATACTTGAGTTGACGGTCCCGTGGGAAGTGAATATGGAGGAAGTCTTCAAGTCAAAGTTCTCAAAATACCAGGCGCTGGTGGAGGAATGCACTGACAACAGATGGAAAGTTGGCATCTAAATGTGGAGGTCGGAGCAAAAGGTTTTCCAGAGCAGTCACTGTGCAGGGAACAGAGTTAAAAAGGAACACAATGGAAATATCTGCTACACAGCAGGACAGGAGGCTGAGAGATCATTGGCTGAAGATGGAGTAGCATGGTTGAAGCATTGGGCCTAATCAACCTGATCGAAAAACCAAAACATGAAGAGGGGACCTCAGCTAAGGATGAGCCAGGAGCAACATGGCAGTTGTATACAGGTAAATATGTTTAACTGACCACAGCACAAAGGTGACTCTCTATGTACAAAGTGATGAGCTGGCTTCGTGTAACTTTAACTTTATTTTAAACCTTTAGGGCTTGTGTCTACATAGTGCTTTTTTCAGAGCACTCCACCTTTTTTGTAGTTGAAAATCTCTGAACTTTTCAGAAAGGCGCTGAGAGACAGTTTCTTGTAGTTTTTAGAAGCACATCGGCCGGACACTGAGCTTTTATCACCCTACATGTTGTTAGCTTGTTGTTAGCTGTGTAGTAAACCCCTTATTGTTGTCATTAAAACAAAACCGACACACAGCAGTTTCTCTCACCCCAGCACTCATGTGAAGATGTGGACACAGACCCTTGGTGAACTACATGATTGACTCGTCTCTCACCGCTTGCTGCTCCTGTGCAGAGTCATATTTGATCCTTTGCGTTCAAACGTAGCCAGAAGAGATTTCTGTTCGTCGTTCAGACAGGCGCTGGACTTGCTGTCATGGACCAGGATGTCACACATGAGCTGCATCTGCCTCTGCTGGGAGTCATTAAAGACAGGAACAGTGTTTAAGTGCTGTCGGCACCCCCTACAGGCTACCATAAATATACATTTTTAACTCAAATTGATGAAACTGAATGTCCACTGACCAGGTAAATGATAATTAAATTTAATTAATTTTTACTTTATCACAGTAATAGTTAAATAAATCAATTGCATTTTGATCCTGAAATCCACCCTTAAGCTGGGATCAGAATAATCATGTTCTTTCGGATCAAAGTGATCCCAATTCTACTAAAAGGATCTGAACAACAGATTCTCCGCTGGAGAGCAGGAATGGAATCAGGACATTTGATGGAAGAGAAAGTTAAATGAGGAATAATTCACATTCCTCTCTCTTCCCGTTTCTCTAATCAGCTGATCAATGGCATTTACTCGTTCACTATCCAACCAGATTTTGCCACAATCTTCATCAGCCAATCATTGCTGCTGCCAAAACTTAAATCTGTTCTCCTCCTGCTTGCTGCATTTGTTTACTCATTTAAGTCTCTCCTGATTGAATTATGTTTCTGTGGCTTTAAGAGTTAAATCGGTAACATTGACCAGATTAAACCCTCGGCAGAGCTTTGGGTTTGTGTCGTGGGAATTTCAGGAAACAGAAGACTGGCAACAAGGGAGTAGTTCTTGTGGTTTTATTCACGTCTGCAGACGGACGGCCCCGACAGCAACTCAGTCGCTACTGCCCGGCTGACCGTACTGCATCTCAGAGTGGTCTGCTTTTATACAGCATGTACAGCAAGGAATGTGAACACTCGTAAGACATATATCACTCTCGTTGACAATTATTACCTTGGAGGAAACAAAGCCACAATAAGATAGCTGATAACACACAGCTAAGAAAACGTAAAGAAAGCAATGCAAATGCAATCCTGTGACCATAAATGAACTCTTAAGGGTGGGAAAGGAATGTGTTGTATTTTCCCACTACAGTTTGTGACGTAGTTTCAGCATCTTCTTTGTCTGCAGTGAAACTATCATAAAGATGAGCTTTACTGAAGTGATGAAGCTAACATGGCTGAAAGACATGACGGATTTCTTTTTCTTGACCTAGAATATCAAAATCCATCTGAAATCACATTTAGTTGTCCTTTTTGTAGTCAAAAACAATGTTAACATGTTTTTTTTTTTTATGTATTGTGAACAGTTTTTTATTACTAAAAACATCAGAAATGCTCCTTTCCATGGAGGATGAGGGGCGTGTCCCTGTCTGTGTTTGATTGACAGGAGCTGGCAAGCTTGGTCTGTAGTCTGTGGCTCCTGTGTTGTGTAGCAGGCTGCTGATTGGCTCACTGTGACCGTCTGCTCTGCCTATGATCCTATGCTGACATCACTGC
The DNA here is from genome assembly GCF_043641665.1 of Enoplosus armatus. Classification (NCBI taxonomy): domain Eukaryota; kingdom Metazoa; phylum Chordata; class Actinopteri; order Centrarchiformes; family Enoplosidae; genus Enoplosus; species Enoplosus armatus. The sequence continues at coordinate 126,424 of NC_092199.1, read as the reverse complement.
TCTGTGCAGGATTTGATTGGCTGTATGGACATAACCAAAACATATCAAATATAAATGTCTCCCTTTTGGTTGACTTTTGTGCTTTCCTCTCCTGCCCTGGATGCACTGAGTTGGTCCTCGCTGGAGGCAGCAGTTGTAGTTTGAACTGAATCTAACTTCTTCTTCTTGTGTTTCCATTGGGACTCACCAGGTACTGATAGTCGCCTTCGATCTTGTAGCGTTTCTTCATCTCCACGTCCAGCTGGTTTCGAGCGTGTTTCAGTTTGACTTCCAGAGCAGCTTTGGCCACGTCAGACTTCACCAGCAGCTCTTTGTACTTCTTCAGCTCGAGCTCGGAGTGCAGCCATTTCTTCCTGATACTCTCAAAGTTTTTCACCACTTCAACAAACTCTGAAAGAGCCGCAGAAAAAAACCCATCAACCTGAGTCAGTGCAGAAAACATCTTAGGATGGGCATCCAGTGGTTAACATCACATCCTACTCCTCAACACTTCCTGTCTGTATCTCCACTGCCTCCAATCCAATAAAAAGGAAACATCTCAGTCCTTCAGCTTTCTGTTGAATTACATTTTAACTTAATCCAAATTTCAATTCAATGAAACCATTGAATTAAACTCAGGACTCTCCTGGATGATGGAACCATTGTACAGGTTTATGGTCTGACCACCAGTTTGAATTACAGTACCCATGAGCCTCAGCTGCTGTTGCTGCAGAGAAGAAGACAGTCAGAGGTGTGAATAGGATGGATAGGATAGATGAGGGTCAGGGTGAAGCTCTGTGATTGAGTCTCTGTACACTTTACAAGTCAGTAAAGAACAGCAACAAAAAGAAAAGTATCCCATCTTGCCCCCCAAATGTGCGCAGTAGAATATTCCACAGAAGTGGAGTTCGGTGGGAAAAGGCTCAACCACCAAAAAAAGTTAACCGAGGAATAGTTAAGTAACCGGCATCAAGGGAACATAGAGTACGTGATGGAGTATATGGAGAAATAAGGCTGGAGATATATGCCAGTCCATTTAAAGCCTTATAGGTAAGATGGAGGATTTGGAAATCTGCTCAGTACTAGGCCAGAGAAAAGCGCATTACATTCTAGATTAGATTATGAAGGCATGTACGAGGACACTATCACTACTACTATTACTACTACTACTACTACACATCGTGGACTTTTTACAGTTCTTTACTTTTTAATTAAGATGCAGACGTGTTCTAACTCAGTTGTTCATCTTGTTTCATGGTGATCACAAACTGTCAGTCAACGAACAGACGGAACATGTTCCTGCTGGAACCTTAAATAACTGAAATAACTGCTCACACAGAACTGTTCTGTTAGAACCAAGTTTGTGCAAAACATTTGGAAACATGAGAGAGAATTAAAAGACATCTTCAGGTTCAGCGTCAACAACTTTCTGTTTCTTCATTCTCAAGTGGGTCTCAAGTTCCTTCACACAGATGGTGTGTAAACTGTTCCTGGTTCAGTGTTGTTGTGATGTGTTATAATGAATTGCTCTCACCCAGATCAGTGTTGACTGTGTTTTCCTCCATAGTGATCCTCTGAAGACAAAGAGCCAGCAGCTCCTCCACGATGAGCCGAGACTCCCCCATCACTCTCCAGTCTGCCGATTATTTTCACACTTAATCATTTAATCTGTAAAATGTCATAAATTGTCAGACCTACAGTCCAAAACCCAAAGACACTTCATTTACTTAATTTCTTCATAAACGACAAAGAAAAGCAGCAGATTCTGACATTTAAACAGCTGGAGGCAGCAAACGTTTGACATGTTTCCTTGGAAAATGACTGAAACGATTCATTGATTATTAAAAGAGTTGGCAATTAATTTTCCTTTGATAGATTTATCGATTAATCGTTGCAGCTCCAGATGTGATTAATCAAAAGAATGGGACCTGGACCCAGACAAGCAGCAGGAAATGGATGGATGGATTAACCAATTAAAAATAATGAATCACGCAAAGTTGAGTAAGTATTTGCTAAATCTAGGGCTGCAATTACAACAGTTATTTTCCTGATTGATTAATCTACAGATTATTTTCTCTATGCATTAATTATTCGTGTGCTTTATAATTTATTCAATTTACTCCTTCAGAACATTTGATTGAGAAATGACCTAAACAGTAGTTGCTTATTACTTTTCTGTTGATCAATTCATCGATTAATTGTTTAAGTACTAAAACTACTGCAGTGAGCGAAGGGTTAGGGTTAGGGTTAACCCAAACCCTAACGGACAGATAGACAGGTAGGCAGACAGGCAGATAGACAGATAGATAGACAGGCAGACAAACAGACAGACATACAGACAGACAGACAGGCAGACAGATATACAGACAAACAGACAAACAGACAGACAGATGGACAGACGGACAGGTGAGTGGGTGAATAAAGAGGTGACAGTCTGAATGTTAAACTCACCGCAGGTTGAAGGTGAAGCTGCAGCTCTTCAGCTACTTCATTTATTTGTGCTGCGTCTGTAACCACGTGACCTCACCTGCTCTTCCTACTGGTGGTGATGTCATCGACGCGGCTGATTCAACGATGGCGTAACGATCGCGAGAGCAACATGAAACTTCTTTCACGGTGCAGATATTATAGTGCAATCAGTTAATAGATCCGTGCTGCAGAGCCCGTAGAGGACGGACGGTGTCATGTTGGACAGCGATGTATAAAAACCGACATCTCACTCCGCTGTGTTTCTCTTCAGTTTATTCATGCAGCTTTCATCACAACTGGAAATAGTTTCACATTCACTACAGGATCTACAACGACAACAACAGATGCACTGTCGCCACGGTGACTTCTCTTCATACACTGCCATGACTGCTCCGGGATCACTGCATGTAGAAAGAGTTCGTGTCCAATTTGGCTCCAGTGCATCTGTGAGGACAGAAGAAAAAACGACTGCTACGGAAACAGTTCGGTCTGAACGGCCGCCATGTTGGAGCTGAATCTGTACTACAGGGATTAATACGGACGCCACGTTGGCCTGTCATAGTGGTTTACTGGAGTCTTGCTGGTTGCCTAACAACCTCATGGTGAAGACAGGATTCCAGCTGTCCCCCCCTGTTTAAAGTCTATATGATACCATGATAGTGGTGTTACTATAGCAACAGATTGGCACCAACATGGCTGCCATGGACTGCACGGTGGCTGAACTGTGTGTGAGTACTACGATCACTGATGTTGGGATACAAAAACTGTAAAAGATACAAAATGATCATGGTATCAAATGAAGCCTTTACAAAGCAAATACAGTTAAAAGTCCCTTCAGAGGTCATGGGGGGGGGGGGGGGGGGGGGGGGTTGGCTAACAGCTGACAGCAGGGCCAGACCATGGATGTATTTAGGGATGTCATGCAGCACCATTACCCAGTCTTGCTGTTAGTTTGTCCCAGTGGACCCTTGCAGTACTGCAACACAAGATTCCCCTGCAGGTTAGAAATCTGTCTGGGCGGGACCAGTGGGAGAAACACGAATGAGCATGTACAGTGGGCCACACAACAGACACAAACCTCAATGCTAGAAAACGTTTTGGCTTGTGTGCTCTGCGAGAAATTTACATTGAAATGAGTGGGCGCTAATACACCCATGGTCAGAGCAGGACTTGTTTGTTTACATCCTGTAAGGGTCGTGGTATTGAAGGGATTGCTACTTGCAGGCTGCCACTGGATTTATTAGCACCATTTATGTTTTGAAGTTCACAAAAAGTCTGATGGTGTTAGTCTGAAAGTTTAATTCTCGACTTGCGTTCTGAGAACACTGTTAAATGTATCAATTCGTCCAGCTAAATTCAGACAAAATCAGAACAATAGAAACACTCATCAGGACTGAATACGACACTCTACGACAGAAATTATACCAGAACAATATGGATTATTATAATGTTCTCATAGTGATACAGATTTACATGTAATTTAAAGTGGTTCAGATATAAGATATAAGAGTGATGTGGACCTGGAATAAAAAGACCTTCAATTAGATGAAGACATGAAATATTACAGACCTAATATTAATATTGACCTTAATGACTACAGTGAAGTTATGGCAATATGAATTTAATTTACAATGAGTAGAATCTGTTTATGGAAAGAATGGAAGAAGTGTTTTGATGAGGACAGCTGTCAATAACAACCTCTGGGAACAACCAGCCACAGCAGGTTGCAGCTCTAACAAAGAAAACCCTGTAGACCCAGTTTGAAAAGTGTACTGGTTGTGTTTTCTTATAATGAAGTGATGAGGACACGTCTGTACTGTTAATGAAATTGCACGAAAGGAAACAGGAAGTATGTTCTGGGGTTATAATACTACTACTAGTACTACTACTACTGCCTTTATCAGAGAGCACTGAGCAAAGAGAACACGATGGAGTGATGATTTTAGGACAGATGAGATGAAATGTTGGTGAGTACACATGTGTAAGGATTGGAGTACTTCAAATGACTGATTCCAAGAACCATACCAGTAACATTCAGTACTAGTTAAAGTACCATTGTTTTAGGATTTAGTAATAGTTGTTGGAACATTCAGTACTACTTCAGTTTAAGCACAGTAGGTTTAGGATTTAGAAGTAATTGTAGGGGTCTTTACTTTTTTACTAGTTGTAGAATTGTTGTAGTGTGTTGGAGTTGAAATACTATTATTTTAGGGTTTAGTACTTGTTGAAGCACTACTCTCATGTGGTTAAGTAGTAGTTGTAGGATAAAGTACATGTTGTATTGTATTTCCATTGTTATTCAGTACTAGTTGAAGTAAAATAGTTGTAGGATTTAGTACTAGTTGTTAGGTGTTTGTATGGTTTTGTAGTATTTGTAAGGTTGTAGTGCAGTTGTTGTAGGGTTTTGTCCAATTTGGATTACCATTATTTTAGAATTTAGTACTCAAGGTTTATAACTTGAGTTGCAGGGTTACTAACTGTAGGGCTTTGTACCAGTTAAAGTACTACTGCAAAAAGGTTAAGTAGTAGTTGTAGGACAAAATTGTTGTGGGGTTGTAATGCCATTGTTGTAGGGCTGGGTGATATTGCTGAACATTTTATCACAATAAAATCTTTCATTTCAGTCGATATCGATAGTTGTTGATAATTTTGCAAAGGCCTATTTTTAAATAAAGACCAGGAGAAAAAATGTAACGTCTTTATTTTAAATGTAACCACCACACTTTGAATTTGCAATACTTGCGAGCTAGTCTTGCATAGCCAGACCTCACATCTCCACACTTTGTGTTTGTGCTGGAGAAAGTGTACTCGTGAGCTGACCTGTCCTTTATTATTTCCTCCCCGTCTGCACTAATTTTCTCACTCTACGCTGTTTCTGTTGTTGTGTAACATGTCTATGGTGCAACCAAACAACACACCCTTTAAATGATTGGCTGTTTGCGTGTCACTCGTAGCAGCAGCTTGACGACGGAGCTGGTACGAGCTGTTTATGAGCCAGGTCATATCCGTTATGTGCTTTCATGGTGGTTTGTATTTAATGCATTTAAGTGAAACTATCAAACATTCTATCGAACAACTTCATTGCTACTGATTAAGTGTCTATCACCGGTACATATCGCTATTGTTTTATTGCCCGGGCCTACATTGTTGTTTTAGTATAGGTTGAAGTACAATTGTTGTAGGATTTCATTGTAGTTGTTGGGTGTTTTTAGGGTTTAGTACTTATTGTAGGGTTGTTGTACCTTTAGCCTCATTTCCACTGTATGGTAAGGCTCGGCTTGACTTGCTTTTGGTACAAGGCACTTTTCTTGATTTCTTTTTCACTGGATCCTTTCAACTGCAGCCAAACAGAGGAACGTCTGCCTTTCGTCAATTGACCACGGTTTTGCGGGCTGCCATGGCAGGTTTGTGCAAGATGTCCCGTTCACGCCAGTGATGATTCTCTCTGACCAATCAGTGGTCTGTAGTGTTTTAACTCGCTCTAAACCTTGACCGAGGTGATAACAAAAAATGTACCAGGTACCAGGTGCTATCCACAGCTTTTGCCAATGGAACACCAAAAAAATGGTTCTACGCAAGTTGAGTCGAGCTGAGCCATTCCATGCAGTGGAAATGAGGCATTTGTTTAGTAGGGTAGTGTAAGCATGGTTTAAGTATTTCTAGAGTTGTACTACAATTGTTGCAGGATTTAGTACTAGCTGAAGTATCTTTTCTTTAGAATTTAATAGTAGTTGGATGGTTGTTGTAGGGTTTGATACAAGTAGAAGTACAATTATGGTAAGATTTAGTACTCATAGGGTTTATAACTAGTTGTTGAATTGTGGGGTTCAATACTAGGGTTGTTGTAGGATTTATACTACTTAAGTACTTAAGTTGTAAGGTTTAGCACTATCGTACAGTTAAAGGGTTTGTAAGGTTCAGCACTAGTTAAAGTACTGTTATGGAATTTGTAGTGTTGTAGTAGGGTTAATGTTAGCTTTGGGGTTGTAGTAGGGTTTTGTTCTAGTTGCAGTACTTCAGTTTTGACGGTTAAGTACTAGTTAAAGTACTACCATTGTAGGATGTATGAGGTTGTTGTAGGGTTCAGTAGTCGATAAAGTACTATTGTTATAGGGTGTAGCACTAGTTGTAAGCTTGTAGTAGGGTTTGGTCTTGTAGTAAAGGTGACACTTCAACTTTTTGTTGGACCAAATCAAAGTGACAGTTTGATTCTTGTTTCAAGATAAGGATGTAATGTTGGATCGTCCACCAGGCGGCGCCACAATCCTCTGGGTAGAGCGACGGGGTATGTGGTCATCAACCTGAGCTCCTGGGAAGATGAAGAAGATCTGAATCAGTGATGGTAATAATTAGATTTTTTTCTTCATATTTAACTGCATACTCAGGTGCTGTTTGTATAAACTATGTGTGGTCTAAACTACAAAATGTTTACCCAGAATGCTCAGATTATTTATCAGAATACTGCAGATACGTGTGTGTCCTGCATGTATGAACATTACCTGCCAGGGTGAATCCTGATTGGTGGAGGTTTCGGGGACCAGTCTGGGATTTCGGACAGGGGGGGCCCCTGGTGGTTGGAGTGGGTGGGACTGATTTAGTCATACTGATGACATCATGGACCGGACCATCGTAGTTTCCACGAGGGACCCCGCGAGCCTCGGCCATCTGAGATGAGGAGAGAAAACGTCTTTGATTGATCAGTTAACTAGTCAATTAGTTTACTGATCAAGTAGTTCATCCACCAGAGGATAGAGGCTAAACCTGTTAGTTGTTGCTTGTTGGCCTCTATCTGTAAACAACTTATGTTCAGGTGGTTAACTAGTTGGTTGGTAGTTTAGTTACCTTGCTGCATGCTCTGATCCTCTGTCCAAGTTGTATATAGTTAACTGGTTAACCAGTATGTAAGCTGGTTTATTTGTTAATCAGTTGTTTAGTTATCTTGCTACCTTGTGTGATCCTCTGTCAAAGTTTTAGGTAGTTATCTGGTTAACCATTATGTTACCTTGCTGCGGGCTCTGATCCTCTTGTAGACGGCATCGGGGAAAGCCTTCCTGGGGACGAAGCGTCCTGAACCTTCAGTCACGTTGAGTTTTCCGTCCTCCAGAACGACTCGACCGCCGCTGATCACCACTGACGCCACGCCTCGAAACTCCAAACCCTCCAAGATGTTCACCTCCACCGTCTACACATAGACGGGCAACATGGTTTGGAAGATGATGATCAGTTTATGATGATTAATGATGAATTTTGATTATGGATGATGCAGATTGATGTGTTGTTACCAGGTTGTGAGTCTTTGCAGAAACAGTTCGTGTCTCCTTGGGGTTCCAGACTACAATATCAGCATCTGAGCCTACAGCGATCCGTCCTGAACACATTGAGGACAGATACCAGATAATAGTCTACTGTGTTACAGATATCTAAATATTGTTTTAAACAAAACACTAACATCACTGCTGCTGGATATTTGCATGAACCAGTGGCGGCTGGTGACTCCAAATATTGGGGAGGACTGGAGGAAACCAACCCAGTGTGACAAACTGGCGGTAAAGCAATATTCACATAATAATTAAATTTTTATTTATATAGTGCCAAACCACAACGAAAGTTGTCTCATGACACTTTACATATAGAGCAGGTCTACTCTTAATAATATTATTACCCAACAGTTCCCACCATGAGCAAGCACTTGGCGACAGCAACAAGGAGAAACTTCCTTTTAACAGGCAGAAACCTTGAACAGAACCGGGTTCTAGGTGGGCAGTCATCTGCTTTGACCGGTTGGGTTTTCATATTGCAAACTACTTCAAACACATCACTAAAAAATGTTTGAAAATGTGTGTAGTTTCACCTTTATCTAGTAAAGTGATCCCAAAATCCTCAAAGTAACAGTAAAACAGTAAAATGACAATAAATGGAACTAGAAAATAATGTTCCCTTTCACTTTAATACCCTTTCATAATGTATAGCCTTGTAAATCTCACCCATACCGGTGTTATACCAAATTCTGTGACCCATGAGATTCTGTGTCTATATCACATACTTTCTGCCAGAAAGCCTAACCAAGTAGTTTTGGTGCCTAAACCTAACCATGTAGTTTAAAGGCTTTCTGTCAGAAAGCCCTGACTTGGCAGTATAGTTTAACTTCCGATTTGGGTCACAGAATTTGGTGCTGCTGTGGGTCCAGTCCGGACAGCCAAGGCCTGATGCTGCGCCAGCAGAGCGGAGCTGTCCATCCACTCCCTGGTGGCGTGCTGCCGCCCCCCCCCCAGTCCAAGTCCATTCTCGCCGTTAGCTTAATAGTCCTCCAGGGCTGGGGGCTGCTACAACAAGCTAACTGTTGCATTGCTGACGCAAGTAGCTAGCTACTGCTCGATAAAAAACAGTAAATGTAAATAAAATGTAAAAAATTTTGACTCTGTTGAAAACGCCTAAATAAAATGTAATTTTATAGTGATGTTTTTAAAAATAGTTTTAGCAATTTGCACGTTCCTTTCTTTTTAAATATGCTTCTGTATGAGATTATGAATCTATCGTTTTACTTCCAGTTCGTTACACTCACGTACAATACAGTGGAGTGAAGATGAAATTAGTATTAGTACTAGTGGTATTGGTAGTAGTATTATCATTGGACCAACACAATGTCTGTATTGTATCCTGGTTATTGATTGGTCAGGAAGTTCTCCATTGGAACATCATTTTACGTATTCTGGCCAATAACAGAGTAGCATGAAAAACTTTCAGAAACGGGAGAGAAAGAGGAGGGGGGTGGTATGACATGCAACAAAGGTCACCAGCTTTTTTTTTTTACATTAAAGTACAGTTCTGTTACCATCTCATCCTGGGTAAAAAGGAGATAAATCACAGATAAAGTAAACCTGTCCTCTTTTATACCTGTATAAAAATGTATACTTGTCAGTAAATGTAGTGCAGTAACTGTGCCTTTATATTCTCCAGGTGATACCTTTGCGCGGGTAAATGTTGAAGAGTTTAGCAGCGTTGGTGCTCGTTACTGCGACAAACTCATTCTCATCCATCTTCCCCGTGGACTGCAGAGAACAGAATGACAAAAACCTTTTATATGTATAACAATATGTGTAAGTTACATCAGTAAGTAGGAAGAAGCTGCTCACTAGCAAGGTCTCCACATGGGAAGTGAAGTGGAAACTGGAAAACTTAGGGTTTACATACATTCTCTAGAGTCTGAATTTAAAGACAAAATCCACAAAAACTCCCTAACAGGAGAAAAGGGATGTTTTATGAAGCATTTTGCAGAAACACAATATTATTCAATATTTTGTAGTGCTGCTCGGATCCAACTTTTTCTCTTCTGATACAGAATCCAGTATCTAAAGTATTTGCTGATACCGTGTACAAATGTTACACCAGAGCTCTTTTTCACTAAACCTCACATCATTGGAATAATTTTTTGATGTAAGGTCACACGTTCAGTGATGCTGTAGCTGCCCTTATTAACTGAGATGGCGGCCTGCCATAACTGTATTAATGTAACCAATAGCAAAAACAATGAATCGACACAGACTATTTGAATGTTGATCGTCACGTCTGGCCGAGAACTGATCCCCTTAATGAAGGCTACACAGATGCTGGTCCAGTGTATCGGATCGTTACAACAATTATGGGGACCGTTATTGGCATCAGATTCAGAGCTTATTGTGCATTTGTCTCTTTGAACCGAAAACAAATTCATGACTTCCATTTTACAGCAGCATAAAAACTTTAGTTTGTTTCAAACTAAGTGCTTGTTTGATTGTTGTTGAATCTCCTTTTCTATGGCGGACAAATCCTGTAATTCTCTGAACCTGACATCACACCCACTTCACAATTGGTCAGCTGTATAGAGGTGAGATAGTAGGTGTAGGGGTTTGAACTTCTCTCTTGGCTCTCTTTTTTTAATTTGTCACACAACTATTGCAAGTTATCTGTTATCCACATTTGTACTCTTCATGGTGTGGAGAGGACTTATCTTACCACAGCTCTGTCCCACACCACAGACATCCTCTCCTCAATCCCGTTGGTTCCCTCTGGGATCAGAGTGAAGTCGTCTTTACCGACAGCTTTTTGAGCTGTGGAGAAGCTGGCCTGAGCGCTGGACGTCACCTGGAGGTCTCCACTGGAAAAAAACACACAGCAAGCACCTATTAGGCTCACCTGGAACACCTAGATTGTTGAGGTGGAAGGTGAGGCTACATTAATTCTAACTATGCTAACATGGAGGTAGAGTCATACTAACCATGCTAACAGGGAGGTCAAGTACTGTGGAGTTGAAGGGTCAGGGTTGAGAGGTGGGCTCATGACGAAGGCAGCAGCTGTGGCCCAGTCTTTGGACCAATAGTGAGAGCCATCAGTGGCCAGGCTGGCTGTGATTGGCTCCCCGTACACCACCATACCTGAAGACAGAAACAGGAGGATGTTTAACCTACAACATCAGTCTGAGCACCTCTCCAAGAATCCCCAAATTATTTTAGTGGAGGGGTTCGTGTGTCCCTGTGACCCTGGGAGCAAAAGGCTCTAATAGGGTCTTCCAAAGCAAATTGGTCCCAGAGTGATTCAAAGACCCTAAATGGAATGGCAACATTGTTGGGTCTCTGTAAATAATATTATAAATAGTACGGTCTAGACCTGCTATATATGAAAAGTGCCCTAATGTTACGATTTGGAGCTCTATAAATAAAATTGAATGGAGTCGGAGCTGCAGCACCTTGCCTAGATAGTGAGACAGCCCCCCATGCCAGACCTGTGAGGGGAGCTTGCCAGCAAGCATCTGATGGCCGGTTCTTGACACTGCATTAGGGTTGGATGCATTGTTGGCCAGGCAGCAGGCAGGGGCGGGGTCCAAAGCATGCTGACCCCAAGCATCATAAATTGGTTCTAGGTATGGGGAACGTTACCTCTCTGGTTGGGAAGGTACTTAAACTCCCACCTCTGGAGGAATTTCTCATGCATCTGGTGGGAAATTGGGGACATGAAATTAAAATGGGCCATGTTAAGAACTTGACCTGTGGTCAGAAGGAATCCTGAGGAAGTCGTCAAGCTGAAGAAGGAAGATTTCGGGCCTGGTTGGCCCAGGGGTCTCCTGAAGCAGTGGACAGGTACCAAATGGCCAGAAGGACTGCAGCTTCAGTGGTCGCCAAAACAATAGCAGCCTGGTGGCTGGGCCTGCACCCATCAGCCCAAAGGTGCCTTTCATGACCACTGCCTGCAAGGATCAAGTGCACTGCCAGTTGCCTCCTCCTGGAGAGGCTTGAGGCTCTTTTGCCCAGAGTGAAAGGCACCAGTCGGGTGTAGAGATATACTTGAACCCCTGGCTGAGAGTTTTAGAGTTTTCTTGAGAGGTTCACTGAGAGTAAAGCTCTGACTGTTGTCTAGGCTTGTGCACCAAAAAGCTTCGTCTTAAGGTGGATACTCCATAGTTCTGCTGGGGGACGTTAAAGCTCATGTGGGAAACAACAGTGCCCTGGGAAGTCCGGGACATTAAGTCTGAGTGGGCCATGTTCAAAGCTTCCATTGCAGAGGGGCCGCTCAGGGTTGTGGTCAGAAGGAACCAGCTGGTACCCAACAGCAGTGAAGGAGGACGTCAAGCTGAAGATCAGTGCTCTCAGGCTGGTCGTCCCAGGCGACTCCTGCAGCAATATACAGGTATAAGGAGGTCAGGTGGACTGCAGCTTCTGTAGTCACTGAAGCAAAAACTCTGGTGGGGTGAAATTCAGGGAGGCGATGGAGAAGGACTTTGAGTTGGCCTCAAAGAGGTTTTGACACAACGTCAGAAGGACGCAGAACTTAGTCCAGCTGGTTTTCAGCAGGTAGGAGAATTGCTGATCAGGAGAGAGGATATTGTTGGACGGAAAACATTAGAGGGAGAGCTGGAAGACTCGGGGAGAGACTTGTTCATTTTTCTGGCAGAAACATCACTGAGGAAGTCAAAAAGCTCTGCAGTGACAGACGATTTGGATGGGATTCACCTTGAGATGCTGAAAGCTTTGGACATTGTTGGACTGTCTTGGTTGACTCTTTAGTGTATCTTGGAGGTCAAGGACAGTACCTGTGGACTCTAAAATAAATTCATAGTTAAGTCTGACCCTAATCTGGATCAAAGGGTATGATGTCACCTTTCTTCCTGGCTTTTGCGATGACATCAGCAGCAGATTTGCTCATGACCTTGGTAACGTACAGCGGACAGTTGGCCTGTTTGGCAATCGTGATGGCCCGATACACTGCCTCAGTCTCCACCTGAAATACAACATGACAACACGCACACATTATCAGCCACACACAACATGACAACTCGCACACAGGTGTGCTACAGGTGTAAATACAAGTGAGTTATAGGTGTATTACAGATGCGTTACAGGTGTGTCAGGTGTAATTTCAGGTGTGTTACAGGTGTAAATACAAGTGAGTTATAGGTGTATTACAGGTGCGTTACAGGTGTCTCAGGTGTAATTACATGTGTGTCTCAGGTGTGCTACAGGTGTAAATACAAGTGAGTTATAGGTGTCTCAGGTGTAATTACAGGTGTGTCTCAGGTGTGCTACAGGTGTAAATACAAGTGAGTTATAGGTGTATTACAGATGCATTACAGGTGTCTCAGGTGTAATTACAGGTGTGTTACAGGTGTATGTACCTCTTCAGGGTGAGATAAAACGTGTCCTTCAGGTCCAGTGATGCCGAGACAGAGAAGCTTCTTCTGTTCCTGAAACACAAACCAGTTTAAACCAGTATAAATTGACTGTCTCAGCGTGACCATATTGAAAAAAGCAAGATCTGTTGTCTCATTGGTCAGGATGCATTACCTCATCAATGATGTCACCATTCTCAGCATGGACCTGTGCAATGGCTCCAAGATCCCGGAGGACCCCGAAAGCCTCATAAAGCTGAAAACACGAAAACGGAGCACATTCAGTGAAATGAAGAGAAAACATTGTCGCATGATAACTGTAACCTCAGCACCAACAACAAACAAACAAACAATAAGTATAATAACAATAATTAACTGTAGTTCACCTGAGAGTCGCAGCTCTGGTATTTGTCTTTGTAGGCCATGAAGAAGAGGAAGGAATTCACACCTTAAACACAAATACAAAACCCTGTTTTAGCTTGAACATGCCCCTTCTTAAATTCAAAACACGTATTGTTTCCACTAACTTGCAGAGATGTTCTAGTGTTTGATAGTTAGGAAGAAGCATAAACCTTACAATTGAGTAAATACACGAGACAACACACTGAACCACTGGTAAGTTAACACTGGATCTCTGGAGGTAGGCAGCCCACCACAAATCCACCACTGCCAACTGTTGCGTTTTCTTGTACCAAAACAAACATAGATGCCAACCTGCAGCAACTTGGTCCGATCAGTTATCACAACCAAATCACAACTGGCTCAACAGTCCTAATGTGAGTCCCCTTCTGTAGTCTGTTCCAATCTGTTCTGGTATGTTTTGGTCTGTTCTGGACTGTTCAGACATTTTTGGTGTTTGTTTGTCTTCTGGTCCAGTCTCTCTCTCTGTGTGTGTGTTGTAATCTATGATTATTTTAAATTATGTTAAGAAAGTTTTATCAGCATCAATCTAAAATTTCTTATGTAACTAACTGGAAGCAAAAGGGTCACTCCAGTTCACGTGATCTCTGGTTCTATCTTGTCTATTTTTTTGTTTCGTCTCCTGGTTGTGTTTTTGTCTTTTTGTGTCTTTAGTGATGATCAGTAAACCGTCCTCTGACCTTTATCTTTGATGAGTGTCTCCAGCTCCTCGTACAGTCCTTCATGCCAACGAGTGATGTCTAGGTGTAGAGAGAAGTCGCAACATGCCCTCTGCTCTGCCATCTCCCTCCACTGATCAAACGCTGACAGTAAACTTGTCCCGGGCTCCACCAGCACGTGGTCCACTGTAAATACAACCACCACTGTTATTACTACTGTGCTCTGCCTGAAGCCTTATTGATGAGTATGAGAATGTTATTCGTAATAATCTGACTGATGGTGGTGGTTCCTCCAGAAATGGCGGCTCTGGTTCCCTGGTAGAAGTCGTCGGCCGGGTTCAGGCCTTTCTGCGGAGCCTGCAGGTTGGTGTTGGCGTCGACTCCTCCGGGGATCACCAGCTGACCGTATGCGTCCACCGTCTTCACACCCGATGGGACGATGAGATTCTCACCAATCTGTCTGATCAGGACACATGATAGGAAGTCTGATGATGTCAGAGACAGTCAAACCATATTCACGTACATATTAGATACATACCTCAATGGCCGCTGCTGTTCATTGCAGCAATCTGTCTACACGGCTGCTGTATTGGTTTTGGGGGAAACCAGGCCTCCTAATGCATGTAAGTCTGTCAAGGCAGTAGGTCTAGCCACAATTAAATTAATCATAATTCGATGAATTTTCATATTATTTGTAATATATTATATCACATATTATTTATATCAGTTTGGTTTGATACAAATGTATTTAGGATACAGGATACTTAAAAATAGAACTAGAAGAATAGAATAAAACTCTTTTTTTTCTTACTGCATTGTAAAATGGCTGCCATGATATAATTTTGTATATCATTATTATTTGGAAATGAATGAAGATTTCTGGCAGGCTTCACAATTCTGTTTTTAATTACATTTATAGTGAAATATTCATATTTTGCTAATTTACATTTTAAGTCACACATTCATACTATTGAGATTTATTTACAAAGCAGTAGCCTTGGGGGCTTGGCTTGCGAACCAGTAGGTGGCCGGTTCAAATCCAACACGGACTACAGTGTGGAGTTTGGACTGGTAGCTGGAGAAGTGCCAGTTCACCTCCTGTGCACTGCCAAGGTGCCCTTGCCTCTACGTGGTAGCCACATCACTCTAATATCTCCCCCAGTTGCATGTTTATGTGTGCATTTGACATTTTCTACTATTTGCTGCAATATGGCGGCAGAGACGCATCTCAGAAGCCCGATGCGTTATCTACGTGTTTATATTTATGCAGTCAAACTAACAGACATGACACAAAGTCAAACTAACAGGTATCTGAGGTCTACCCACAACACACCTGGAGGTCAGGTGTTCAGTGAAAAAATGTCAAACATGAACGAGTGCTTGCTGCTCAAAACCTTCACTGTCAACAAAAAAGCCTGAATCACTGTGAAACTGTGCTGAACAGACAATAATTATTAATATTATTGTGATGATTGATATCAATATGTTTACTTGATGGTCCCGTCCTCGATGTAGACATCAGCGTAGAACGACTGGTCATCATTGACAAGCCTTCCTCCTTTGATGATCAGACGGTCGCCCTGGATACAGACAGACAGAAGAAGTCAACAGTCTGAATATTAAAAACATAAGACAGCTGACATTAAACCACAGCACACCGTAACATTCAGAGGTTTAGTTACTATGAGATAATAAAACCTAATTAAAATTTCAACAGGAAGTCAAAGACATCTGACGAACACATCCTTTGTTTGAGCCTGACTGGAGTTTTTTTGACCCATTGTGACATTTGAAAGTCTAAAAAGATCTGATAACAATGTATTGTCTAAGGAAATTTGGTTATAAAGAAGGATCAGAATTTATTGTCATTCATATACAACATTAAGATTCAGATACATTTAAAGGTTCTATGTGGAGTTTTCAGAAAGTCACTATTAATGACACCGGTGGCCGTTAAGTGAACTGCAGGCAGCATCCTGTTGCTCGCACTCTGTAGGTGCAAGCGAGCATCGTGGGCATCATCCAAAACAGTGACGTGACATACAACAGACTGATTTACTGTGATTTAAAATCATATTTAGAATAACGTTACTATCCTATATTTATTTGAACCAGGGACTTATACTTTAGTATAATATATATATACTTTATATATATATATAGTTATACTAACTAGCTTGCCGTATGCAAATTACTTCATCAGCTAATATTACGAAGGAACCAGTGCCAGATACATGCCACATAGCTGGTTACAGCTAGCTGGCTAAACATACCTTAGCTTAAGTTTAGTTCAGTCCGCTACCGCCACCAAAAGACAGGCACCACTCAAACACAGAGCACAACACAACACAACACAAACAGCTCACTTTTGTCATTTGCAAATCACAACACCAACACCAGATCCATGCAGCAGCTAAGTTACAGCTAGCTGGCCAACATTAGCTTGCTCGCTAACAATATGACTAGCAAAATACTACCTGAGGATAGCTGATCCATGATACTAACTGATGTATTATGACAAACAGCGTTGATTTTAGCCAACAATAAATGATGAAACGGTACAAAGCAAATGTGTATTAATGTTATAGGGTTGTTTTTTGGGGGGGAGATTTATGTCATTTTATTTGGCTGATTGAGAGCTGCTGCTCAGCTACAGACTGCGAGCTAACCCAGAGAGGCAGCAGGGGAACACAGTGTGGCGCGTTATTTTCACCTCCAACTCAGTGGGTTATGGATTTATCTAGACCACAACTGAATTGGTGATTGTTGGAACTGTGGAAAGACTAACCACAACGGTTTTGGTGAGTTTTAGTTTGCTTTTGTTGCCTTTGAATGAAGTGTGTTTTATGATGAGTTAACATGGCAGTAAACTAGTCTTAGTCTGGTGGGAGAGAGGAACTTGAATAAGGTTTAGCCAGCTAGCTATATAGCATGGATCTGGTGTTGGTTGCTTCCTAACGTTAGCTGATGAAGTAACTTGCAAACGGGAAGCTAGTCTGTATCACAGAGCCAATGGTCCAAATAAAATGTAGTCAATAACATTACAGATAGTAACGTGATTATGAATATGATATAAATCAGTTTGGTCACTTCACTGTTTTAGCTCGCTCACCTACAGACTACGGGAACGAGCAACGATGCTGACTGCCGTTCACTTCACGGCCACCCGTGTCGTTAAAAACGACTTTCTGAAAACTCCATACAGGACCTTAAAATCAAATGTCAAAACAAGGCGATGCTTAAATGTCCCACTTTTACTGAACGCACCAGTTTTTAATATAAATTATATTTTCTGTTTGAATCTTTTTCTACATTTGTTTGTTTTTATTTATAAAACATCTTATTATTATTATTATTATTAAGCTGATTCATCTCTCAGCATCACTGCAGCTTCACTTCATCGCCTCTTTAAAACCAAACCGAGCCGAGCCGAGCCGGGGCGGGGCGGGGAGGGGCGGGTCTACAGCAGCTACACACACCAGCAGGCTGACCGGCTTGGTCCGGCCCGGTCCAGCCCGGTCTGCCACGGTCAGACTGGTCCGCCCCGTTCAGACTGGTCCCCGGTCAGCCTCGGTCTGGCGCGGTGATTGACAGGCGGAGCTGCAGCATCCTGCCTCACTGGCCCACCATCATCCCGTTATCCACGTTATCCCGGTTCGGGTCGGCCCGGCTCGGGTTAGACCTACCGTGGGCCTCGCGCAGCTCTTCTTGGTCTGGAACGACATCCTGATCGATCTAAGATCGGCTGATTGATCTGCTCACACACACACTCACAGTCTGCTATTGTTGTTCCCGGCAGCTCTGACGTCACTCTGCCAACAATACACACACATACGGCTTCCGTTGTGCAGCTTCAAAATAAAAGCGGAGACAAACACCCATATTTTAAGGTTTCATTTACAAGTCGTTGTTTCTCTGTAGCCGGGTCGCTGAGGGTTGATTACACATCTACAGTAGCTAATAAACTGCTGATCTCTATTGATTGATAGAAAGTTACATCTTCACAGAGACAGCCTGGGATTACATTCCGGCCAATGCGTTCAGCCTCTTTTGTTTACCTGCATGCAACCAAAGCCCGCTAAAACGTGATTGGTTAATACAGCTCGGACTACAAACAGAAACCAGAACGTTTCAGATACCAAAGTCTCGCCCGTGTTTCATATGCAGATTCTTCATCATTCATGTAAAAACTTTTACTGTTGAGGTGGAGCTCAGTTTGAACTATTTTGAATCAGACTGCAACAAATGACTATTTTGATTATGGATTAACAATTGACTGACTAATAATTTACAGACAATCAGAATCAGAAATACTTTATTGATCCCCGGGGGGAAATTATACAAACAAAACATCTCAGTTCACTCAGGTAGCTCTGTGACATGTTAATGAGCAGGTGTTTGACCAGCAGGTGTTGGAGTGTTTAGTCAGTCAACGCGTATGAAGAGTAAAGTTACTAATAAATGAATAATAAATATACTTAAATTAAGCTTTTCTTTTAAGGCTGATTATAATTTAAAACACACACTGAGGTCTGACATCATCTCTGCAATTAGATCCAAATTTTAGGAACCTAATAAATGATCATGAAATAACCATAAAATAAAGCATTAAACTTTAATCATTCTAACAAATTAAAACTCAACAGCCTTTATTTTGAAAGGATATCCCGGAAGTATTTTATGTACTGACTGCTGATTGGTCGTCCATCTGCTGTGGAGGAGACAGACCTATCCCTGTAATTATGAATTGATTTATTATTTTGTGTGATTATTAGTTAGTTATTGATTTAAGTACAAATACAACAATGTAAAAATACTTCATTACAAGTAAAAGAAGTATTATCAGCACAATGTATTTAAAGTAAAAGTACTCATGATGCAGAATGGACCCTGTCAAAAAATATGTATTTTTGGAATATTATTACTGATCAGTATTAGTAATATAATATTCATGCATAAACAACAGTATATTGTTAAATTGGAGCTGCTCATAGTTTAATCCAGTGGTTCCCAACATGGGGATCCCCACCCCCATCAGGGGTCTCCAAAGCTACATGGGGCGTCGTGAAGCCCTCTTAATTTTAAGGGTGTAAGAATGTTTATATATATAAAATAAAATAATGCATTTAATTAATGTCTGTGAAGAAGACAACTGTGTACAACTCAACATCTGTAATAATATATCGTACTTTATAAACTGATCAATAACCTGATTACATGTAAACACAAAGTACTCAGACACTTTACATCAGTAAAGGTACCAGTATAATGTAAAGGTACGCCATTGAGGTAAAAATCTTGCATTCAAAATATTACTTGAGTAGAAGCACAGTAACCAGCAAAATATACTTTAAGTACTCATTATGCTGAATAAGTTGTTATTGGATCATAATTATTGTTACATTCATGTTTCATTCATTAAAATAATTAAATATTAATTGTGTAAAAGTATGTGGATATCATATTAATATTTTATTAAATTTTTGGGGATATTTTCCTAATGGCTATAATTATTAAATAATAATACAAAATAATTGTAATTGTGAGGATTTATCTCTGTGTGTAATAATCTCTCTGCACATGCTCAGATGGAAAAACATGGAATGATCTTTCTTTCTTTCTCCCATCTCTGAACTGGATCATTGATTATTTCAGTCCCATTCTCCGTCCCTTTCCCTAATTACGTGTTCCCCGTCACTACTTTGAACCAACATAAACAACCTCTGAGCTAGCAGCCTAAGTTTTGACAAAGATTTGGATCATCAGTGGTTTTAATGGGTCTAGTGAGCTCCTCCAGAGCGAAAGTATAAATAGGCTTCACCTTCAGGACACTGATGATCAAGTTATTTTTGTCTTTTTTAACTATAAAAGTTGTAAAATCACACAGTCTACATATGTCGTTTACTATTTATGTGACATTTTCTTTAGCAGGGTTTTAACAATTTTAATGCCAGGCCTCGCCTCCCCACGAACAAATGTTCCACCAAAACAAGTTGCCCTCAGACACTTGGGGCTTAGCTCCGCCCAAAACGCTTGTGATTGGTTTAAAGAAAAACAAGCCAGAACGTTTTTATCTTCCCTCCCAGCACGACGTTTGGTTGAGCCAGATCTTTCCTGGCTATGTGAGGCTCAGATGTCACAGACAGATGAAACAACTTATTTGATCATTTCATTTGGAGGATTTATAATTATATTTTTATTATATATATATATTTACATTATATAATGTCATATATAATAATATATTCGTTTTTCAACAGTATGTTTGGTACTATAAAGACCATTTTGATGATATTACTTGAAGAATTTTGAATGCAGGTCTTTAACTTGTAATGGAGTATTTGTATACTGTAGTATTGTTGCTTTTACTGAAGTAAAGGATCTATATAACCTTTATTTAACCAGGTGGTCTCAGCAGCTTCAGAGATCTGAGGACTTCTTCTTCTTACTGTTTTCAAACTCATTTAAAAGCTGAAAACTGACATTCATCAGATTTCAGATTTCAGCCAACACAAGCAGTTCATCGTTTCAGCATCTGAATAAATTATACTTTCAATCCTTGTTTTTCATTTCTAAAACAAAAATGAATCAGTCACAAACTTGACGGACACTTTGAAAAAAAAATAGTATAAAAAAATAAGTAATTTAACCTCTCTCTTGCTGTAGTTTTCCCGGGCGTGTCCAGAGGGAAACACCACCGTCTGTCCTCCT
This sequence comes from Enoplosus armatus, assembly GCF_043641665.1. Classification (NCBI taxonomy): domain Eukaryota; kingdom Metazoa; phylum Chordata; class Actinopteri; order Centrarchiformes; family Enoplosidae; genus Enoplosus; species Enoplosus armatus. The sequence continues at coordinate 105,547 of NC_092199.1, read as the reverse complement.
CTTGCTGCGTCTCCTCCATCAAGGCCATCGTTTCGGCATCGAGCGGCTCGGCGTCGCTGCATCTGCGGACTGAACGACTCAAAGTTCAAGGTTTTGTTCTCAAAAGCTCCTTCGACGCTGCAGAACATCCCTCCATACTTCATCCGAGGACGAGGAGAATCCGAACCGAGCCGGGAGAGAAGAGAGGTGCAGTCGTCGTCCTGAGAACATCTCCTCTCAGACATCATGGTCAGATCTGATTTGAGACCAGACAAGGAGACGAAGGAGAGGAGGAAGAGGAGGGTTGGCTGAAGACCTCAGGCGATAAATGAGCAGACCAAAAGAAGGAGGAGGAGAGTAAAAAGGAGGCCATGGAGGAGGGGCCTCAAACTATGACCTCAAACTGAAACGATAGTTCCTACAAGCAGAATCTGAAGGACAGCGAGGAGCTGTGACAGGAGGAGGAGGAGAAGATTGTTTAAATGACACCACACCCAAATCTTCAACCAATCAGATTCTCATGAGAGGTTGCCAGAGTTCCTTTTGAACAAACAGTTCCAAGAAGTCTCTGTCACATCTGAAGAACTGCAAGTCTGAAACTTTATGAAGGAAACATTTGAACAAAAAAAACAAAACAAAACAGGAAGAGACGAACTGTCCGGATCTGTTAAAGGTGATCAGTGTGTTTCCAGGTGTTGGGAGTTCTCCTGCAGATGTTTTAAAGTAGTATAAAGCCTTCAGTGTCTCAAAGGGAGCTGTGTGACGTCTGATAAATGTCCTCAAGTGATGTCAGTCAGCGTCGGTTGAAGATGACAAGTTTGAAACTGAAAACAATCTGTTGGAGTTAGGAAGAAGTAAGCTGACCAGACCTCTGCAGCTGCTCTCTGCTGCAGGCTACATTAGCCGCTACTAGCATAACACACCACAATCTACCATACCATCCCTGTCAGAGGGAAAGGTGCATTGTGGGTAATGTAGGCACCAGGTTTGACAAGGAATAAGAATGTGTGGAATAAAACAGAGGATCTCTCTGGTTCTGCTGCATCGATTTGGATTTTTTAGTTTTCTTAGAGCTACAGGAGTCACAAGATGAATCTGTGCAGGACTCCTTTAAGTCATGTGTGTGTATTTATATAAATTTACACTTTGTCTGAATGACAGACCGAAGCTCTTTGATTGGCTGTTTGTTAGTGAAATGCACCTTGGGGGTCTTAGTCTTTTCAGTTTTTGACTTTTTATCAAAGACGCAGATGTTTTCTAACTCAGCTGTTCAAGCTGTTCCTGCAGGAACCTTAGATAACTGAAATAACTGCTCACATTGAACTGTTCTATTGATTTATTATTAGTTGTTATTGGTAATTTATTGACTGAAGAACGGCCTGGTGATGAGAGTGACAGTCTGACATCATCATGTGACATCAGCGAGTGCCCCGAATGTTTCAGGTCCAATGAACACTAGGAGACTCACTGTCCTGTTAGCTTTTTAACTGTTTGACTTTATAGACTGACAGGACACACACACACTAACACAAACACACACACATACAAACACACACATACAGACACACACAGGTCAGTGCTCATTACTGCTGATGCTCTGCAGCTCTGAAGACGCTGCAGTCTGAACTGGATTTCTTTGCTTGTCACATTCACTTTATTTAATCACACACACACACACACGTGCATAACTCTCTCTCTCTGTCTCTCTCTGTCTCTCTCTCTCTCTCTCTCACACACACACACACACACACACACACACACACACACACAGTGGACCGGGACTGTAACAAAGCCTGTATCTTTATGTTTACTTCCTGTCTGACACAATCTTATATATACAGTGTGTACCTGACAGTATTGTATAAACACAGTATATGCATTGTACACAGTATTAAGCATACGCAGTACATACATGATACACTGTAAGTGTGTGACAGTATCATATTCTGTGTATCACGTTCTTCATTCACTGTCCACTTTATTGGGAACACCTGCATCATACAGTCAGAAGGAGGAGTCAGCAACATGTTATGTTTAATAACTTGCAGGCTGCAACTTCAGTCCACACTCTTAACTTTATTGTGGTTCTGGCTGAGCCGGCGAACCCAGAACCAGTCCAGCACTGTGAAGGGAGGTGGTCTCACCTTCCATTTCTTGTCAAACTGCTGTTTCATTCTACGCTAACGGTCTGTGACCTTGCCACTCTGTTGAGGTGCTGCTGCTGGTGCAATAATTGCAGGTGGCCGCAGCCAGTCCAGAGGAAGCTGCAGCTCACACTCATCAAAAGAGCTGGGGAGCTGCCAGTAGTGTCTGGTTGAACCAGGTGGTAGAAGTTCTCTCTGCCAGGAGTTAACAGTGTGGTGAAGTCATATTGCAGGAGCCTCTCCGACCAGCAGTGGATCCTTCAGCGGTTTGTGCCCTGACCCAGATGTAGTAAGCAGGGCTCTGAGGGCCTGGTGATCCATCCGCAGTGTAAAGTGCTGTCCATACACGTACATATGCCACCGCTCACATGCCCAGACACAGGCCAGCACCTCCTGATCCCCCACTGAGTACTTTTGCTGAGGGGAGGAACCAAGAGGCGAACTCCACAGCGTCCTTTTTCAGGAGCTCTTGTAATGGGGCAGTGGTTGCGGAGTATTGGGGAAGGAAATGCAGTGTTGTCCAGAAGGGAGAAACCCAGGTCACAAAACAAGTCCATACCCATGAGGTTGGCCCCTTGGTAGGACACTTGGAAGGTGAACAATGGGAGTGCCTTGGTCCTGTAGTGCACAGAGAAGGTGATTGTGCCCAACATGCTAATTTCCATTGTCCATAGCCATGCAGATCCTCAGCACCAAAAGTAGGTGTCCGGAGTGGAAAGAGCCACCAGACATTATCTATGGGTGACCGCAAAGCTCCCATATACAGCAGTAGTGGCAGGCACACCCCATCTAATTCCATGTGTACCACTTAAAGGGCTAGGAGGTGGGGCTCACTGAATGAATTGAATGGTTGTTGGTGCTGGTGGGCTAGGTGAATGTAGCTTTGTACTGGCAGCAGTGGGGGCAGAGCAACACACCCTGGTAAAATGGTTCTGTTTGCCACAGCGGTGGCACCTCTGCCCCTTGGCAGGGCAGGTCGGGCTCGGGTGGGGTGCGATGAGGAACTGCAATTACAACTGGTCTGGCGTGCTGCTGCACCTTGGCATCTGGCAAAGTTCACCTCAGCTGTCCTGAGGGGACCCAGGGCTAGGAGACCTAATGGATTGCCCCATCATCTGCGTCAGATCATCATCCGCCAGAGCATAATGTTCTGTGGAGCAGTAAAATTTCCTGACAGCCATGCAACACACTCAGCGTATGTAGAGGCGGGTCCGAGAGTCCAAAAAATCCACTGTCCCTCGCTGCCCAGGTGGATGAGCATGGCTCTTTTCCAGTCGTCGCTAGCATTCATTAATCCAACGACCGCTATGAATGTTTCAAACAATTCATGCCAGTGAGTCCATGGAAGCGCCAGCTTACCTTTATGTTTAATAACTTCAGTTCACACGCTTAACAACTTCAACAGCTCTCCTGACTTTTTCATAACAGACTGCCATGCTACCTGCAGCAACTACAGCCACCACTGGTGTGTCTCATACACAACCACCAGGATGTGTTGATAACTGAACCAGAATCTGAAGGACAGTTTGTGAAAACTTTCAACAACAACAAAACACAAACACAGTTTTGTCTTCAGTCTAATTTTCCACCATTTTTAATCTGTAATCACATCAAATTACCAACTTTTCAGATGTTCACTGAGTTCACAGCAGAGATAGAAAAATATCATCTGGAATAATAAAAGTACAACAGCAGGATCCAGTTTTTAAAACATGAACGGATTCATTGTGTTGATTCTGTTCTGAACCTGCTTCAGTTAAACACAGAGGATGTTGCAGGACCAACAGAAGATAATTCACACACAGAAAACATTTAAAATGGTGAATAATTTCTTTTTACTCTATCACCAAAGATCATCAAAGATGACAAATTGAAAATTGAAGTGAAGATGGAAAGTGAGACTCAAAGGTCCTTTTAAGTAAAGTTTTAACTGTAAAGGAGAGAAAAGAACATCAGTTAGATTTGAATTAACTAAAGTCATTGCTTACAATTGAATTTTCTATTTTCAGATTTCCATTTTATCAGATAGTCATTTCAGTATCAAATGTCCTGATTATCTCTAGTAGCAGAGTAAAATGAATAATGCATAAATTCATATAATAAATAATATAGGGTAGTATAATATAATGTTTGTTTTGTGAAATTATCCTCCATTATTCAATTGGGTCTATGAAGAACTGACGCTGTACTTTACTGTGAAGTCTCCACATTATAATCTGGTACAGAGATGGATCCCATCTAAACTGCAGAGTGACAGTGAGCTGCAGCAGGTTTATTTATTGAATCATTTTTTAAACCTGTTTCAGACTTCTCTCAAACTTCATGCTTTGTTTCTTTAGATCAGAACATACTTTTGTTCTGTTTTCTTCTTGTAACAGTTTAGATGTTCCATTTTATGCAGCTCTGACCTCCCTCAGACCCCCTGACGTCATGACGACACGTGTCCATCAGTTTTTGGTCCCCGTTGATTCAAGCGGGCGGAAACTATATGAAGGTTACACACTGTAACCTTAGATCCATGAGTGGAGCAGAGAGGCTCTAAAGTGTTGAACCACTCTCCAGTCTGCAGGTGGAACAGCCAATCAGAACAAAGTTAAATTCAAGTGAACTTATATCAGGACAGACAAGAACAGTTTCTAATGTTTTCTACAGTTTCTAATGTTTTCTACAGTGATTCAATAGTGTGAGCTCATCTAGGTAACTTAGCAACCACTTTACTGGACTTCCACTGTAATTAATTGATCTGCCTCCATCACTGCAACATCATTAACCCACAAACAGGTTAGTTAATTGTAACTGACTCATCAACTACATTAACACTGAAGTCAACTAGCTGGGTTAACTGTATGACTTCAGCTAACTTAGCTAGCCTTTTGGTCCAGCGGGACCAGTTAGGATGTTGTTGGTTGGTTGTGGTTTTCACTTGTCTGAAACACAACTTTCATCTGTTGCAGTGGAAACCATCCTTGTCTTCGTTTATGAGGTGTGATGGTGTAAGTCCAGAGTCAGCTGACATCTGGGCTCTGCTCTGATTGGCTGAAAACAGCCAGAGGCAGGTCAGTGTGGCAGTGAAGCCAATGTGCCTCTGTCAGTAAGCTGCTGGTTCCAAACTCCGAATCCTCCTATCGTTTGGTCTGATCCAGACTGAGCCGACCCTGCTGAGTGTTCATCTGCTGTACTCTGGAGGCCTGTAGACACTAAACCATAGACTGGAACATTAACACCTTTACTTTGACGTGATATAAACACGTATAACAAATATATTAATGATGAAAGATTTATATTGATTCATAAATTCTTTTACAGCTAAAACTAGAACTAAAATATAGTGATGGGATACCTGGGGTAAACCCCGGATACCTTGGGTATACCTGGGGTAAACCCTGGATACCTGGGGTAAACTCTGTATACCTCATTGTATACCTGGGGTAAACTCTGTATACCTCTCTGTATACCTAGAGTAAACCCTGCATACCTTGGGTAAACCCAGTATACCTGAGGTTAACCCACCAAAATACCTTAGGCAGACTGTTTTGCCCTGCGGTTAACCCTGTTGCCTAGCAATAAAATGAGTTGCCCAACTGTAAACAGTGTTGCCCCTTTTTGCCATGCAGTAAACCATGTTGCTGTGAGACTCACCAGCCGCTGTTAGGACCAGAGGATAAAGGCCAAAGAGAAGAATAGAAACAGAAATAGAAACTAAAAGAAAAAGAAGAAAATGATGGCGAGTCAATTGAAAATCACAGAAAGCTGATTGTTTACATACTACTAGCTTTCACAGTGTATATGTGTTGCAATGATGATGGAACAAGCTGTTGAAAGCCAGACTTACTGTACCATAATATCTCCATCCAAAACCAGACTTTATTGTTTTTCTGTTAGTTTAGTGGTAGTAGTTTAGTAGCATTACCTTCTCCTCCAGCTCTTTAATCTGTCGTTTCTGTGCTTCTATACACTCCTCCAGCTCCTTGTTCCTCTGTCAAACACACAAACATCATGCCAATTACACTACAGCATGAAACATACACAGGCATGCAAACTGGTTAGGGATGACAAAGGTGAGCAGAGAAACCCACAGACCTGCTAGGGAGGTGCAGGGGTATGCTCCCCGCATCTAATGCCTAATTTCTGATGACTTTTAGGAGAAAGCAGAAGAAAACGGGACAAAGCTGAGTTTTAAGGAAGATAACAAACAATAGACCAGATAAATGAACACTTTATTATTAGATTATTAGTGTTCACCTTACCCTGTGCTCCCCTGCAGTATAACTAATAAGAATGCATTAGAATAAACTTGAGGCAAAAGTTGCATTTAATTGCTGATCTAGGATCAGTGTCATTACCCCAAATGTAACATTGACCAATATAAAAAGAACACTCAAATAATTATCAAACACAAACCTTAACGCTAACATTGGTTAGTGATTGCAAGCTAGAAAAATAGCCAGCTGCCTTGTTAATTGATCTGGTCTATCGTTTGTATCCAGCATGTTGAATGGAGGACAGGCTAGTTCATGTAAAAACTAGAAGCAACCTTTTGTCCATTTTCTTCAGCTTTTAATAAGAGCTAGCTCACACATGCTTTACATGTTGTGTTTGTTGTCTGCTGCAAAGAGAGAGTGATTTTGACTTGCTATATTCTGTTGACGAGTAACTTATGTTACATCCAGGTTACTTTGACCGTTCTCTGTAAATGAGCCGATCTATTATGGCTAATAAATTATATTTAGCTACTCTTTTGACAGGTCTATCATCTTATCATATATCAATTTGTTCATTGAAATGTCAAGAACAACGTAGGATGATTGAACCTTGCATGTAACAATGTTGTAAAATTGCTAGCTAGCTAACGTTACCTTAGCCGTTATAAGCTAACATTAGCCATTCACACAGCAGGTCACAGCGCAGGCACAGAATCAGATATTTGTGCTCCATTGTCTATGGAAGTTTTGAGTAGGCAAGCTCTCGACCTTCGATGCCTGCATACAACGCTGTCAAGTAAAAATGTATCTATCAGGTATGAATGTTTACCTGTTGTTTTAAAATGTACCTGTTGTGTGAATTGCAGTACTTCCATCCTCTCTCTGAGGATCTGGGCGTCTCTCTCTCTCAGCTCAAACATCACACTTCGTTTCCATTGGTCCATTGCTCTCTTAAGCCCCTCCCTCTCTTCCTCAGTTAGTGTTTCAGACAGACGACCTTCCTCCATCTTTAATCCCTCCATCCTGGACTCCTCTTCCTGTTGCAGAGCCTCAAACAACATGGCCTCCAACTCCAGAATCCTCTGCATCAAGGACAGGCATTTTAAAATAAGAAAAAATATATGATCATATATTAAAAAAAAAAAAAGATACAATAATGAATTGGTGATTGTGATGTTGTTTTCAAATCCAATATACACCTTCATATCTGGGGGAGACCCTGTATACCTGGGCCACCACAGTTTACCCTGTAAACCTGGGGGAAATCCTGTGTACCTGGGCCACCACAGTTAACCCTTTATACATGGGTCAATCTTTGAAGCACTCCAGTAACCCCTGTTGCCCCGCAATAAACAGTGTAGCACATAAAATCTTGTTTTCCTTTTCCAAATTAAAAAACACAAATGGGGTGCCCCGGTAGCTCACCGGATAGAGCACATACCATATTGGCTGAGTCCTTACCGCAGTGGCCCGGGTTCGATTTCGGCCTGGGCCCTTTGCTGCATGTCTTCCCCCCTCTCTCTCTCCCGCATTTCCTGTCAATCTTCACTGTCGCCATCCGATAAAGGCAAAAAATGCCCAAAATACATCTTTAAAAAACACATACATTCTGAAGCCTTTTTTTCAGTTGTATTTAGAGGGGCCGTAGTTCCTATTTTCTTTCATTGTGGATTAGAAACGCCACAAGGAGTTTGTTTGTTTGAACTGGAACATGAGTCTGAACTCCCCCTCCGTCTCCGCGCTGGCTGGCGACTTAAAAAACACTGACCTTATGAGCATGATCCATCGACTGCTTCCTGTAGTCCAGCTCTTCATCCAGGTAGCCTTTCTGTTTACTGAACAGATCCTAGAAAACAACACATAGGTTTGAGGTCAGTGTGGTACCTGGAGGTTCTGCTGCTGCCATACTTTGATGACTGATTCAGATGAGATGAATATTGTTGTGACTTGTGTTTATCCAAGTTCAAACATACAGAACAATGATGCTGCTGTTTGTATCTTACAACATAAATGCAACAATAAATAACTTCACCATGTTTAATTATGTCACCATGACGATGATGATTAATGTCCTCTGTTGGTTCAGTGTAAAAGTTCACCAAACTCTAAGTGGAACTCGTCCTTTTCCTTTTCAGAATATTGTTGTTATGAGGCGTCCTCGAGGATTAGAGGTCAAGATACCGACCATAAACTGCAACGTCCCTGTAGCGTTATCTAATAAAAGGCATAAAAAGCCCAAAAGAATTATAATAAAAAAGAGCAGCAAAACCTGGTTTTGCTGTCATTCATAGAAAAGCAAATGATTTTTGTATTTTCTGTGTTTGACTTGGTGAACAAGACAAGACTTGACAACAAAGACTCATCAAGCTCAGACATTTTCTGACATAAAAGGTCAGAAAATTTCCACGTGAAAACACGATGGAGGCACTTCTAGAAAAAACATGGAAACATCTTCTTATCTCTACCTGACATTAACGTGATCTGTATCTGAGATCCTACCTGGATCAATAAAAACTCATGTTAATAAAGGTGTAAATACAGCAGAACATATTGTGATCAGAATGAGATCAGATCATTCAGACCTGGAGGTGATCTGACTGATCACACTGTGATCAGGTCTCAGCAGGTGTAAATAACATCTGTACAGTGTGACCAAATTCTTCAGAAAAATATCCACCCAATAAGTTGAAAGGTCACCTGACTCTGCCACCTCCTGTTCGCTTATGATGCCAAGCTAAACCTGTAAGTAGCAGCTGTAAAGTCATCCCTCACGAAGTGACAAAGTGATTTACAAATGAATGATGCCCGTCCATGCCATTGCTTCCCTCCACCTGGGATGTGCCTTGGTCTTGAGACAACAAGAATGCTTATTAAAGTTAAAATTACAAGGTGTAAATGTAAAAGCCTATGGATCAGATGTCCTTATCCAGATACAGATCACATGTTAAGATCAGGTGGAAATGAAGCCATCAGGAGGCAACATCTGGAGCAGAAACATCTGCCTTACATTTTGTTTTTTACCTTCTCGCTCTCAATGTCCAACATCTTCTGCTGCAGAGCCGACTTTGTCACTTCGATGGACTCTAACCACTGACCAGACAGACAGGTAGAGAGAGACAGATAGATGGACAAAAAGTGTGTGTGTGTGTGGGGGGGGGGGGGGTTACAAAGGGTGGCAGAAAGGAGGGAAAACTCATGTTCCATCATCAGCCAGGAGTTTTTCCTCCTGTGGGTCAGGACACTTCATGTGGACAAACATTCATCTTTATTAATAGAATCCCTCTGAAGTTCTTTGCTGGTGTAATTCATCCCACGAACACAGTTTCCATCCGGAAGAGAAAACACGTATTTCACTTAAATAAGTCTCGTTTCACTTATGAAGCGGAATGATACTGATTTAAAAGTAAGACCAGCAGTTTTAACTAAACATGGATAAAGATTTTATTGATCTGTATTTCACTGGTGGTTTGTGTTTCTGTCAGACATCAGGCAGGTTAGTTGAACAAAACTCATGAAATCAACTAAAAACAGAGACAGAGACAGTAGATGAGTGAAGGAGACAAAATAAACTCATAGTTATATGGTCCACTGTGTTGATATACATTACTCAAACCAATAATGCTAACTTACCAACCTGTTGGCTGTGAATACATTTGTCCTGCTGCAGAAACTGCAGAGGGTCAAAGGTCAGCACAGGTTGTTAAACTACTGTCAACAGGTAGACAGTATGCTGTGTGTTTAGGTGTGTCTGTTACCTTCTCTGCCAGAGTGAGCACTGTCCTGGCATGGATCACCACCACCTGCTCCTCATTAGACAGATTCTGCAGGAAAACATGCAAACAACAACATGCCAACATGTCAAAAACATGTCGATAACACGTCAACAACATTTCAACAACACATTAACAGTCAACAATACAAGACATTACCAACATGATAACAGCACATCATGTAAATAGCATGTCAACAACATATCAACAACATGTGTCATCTACACAACAACAGCAGCATGTCAACATGTCAACAATACGTGAACATTTCAACAACAAATTTGCAGTCAACAATATGATAACAACACGTCAACAACATGTAAATAACATGTCAACAAAATATCAACAACATGTAAATAGCATGTCAACATGTGTCAACTACATAACAACACGTCAACAACATTTCAACAACACATTAACAGTCAACAATACAACAAGACATTACCGACATGATAACAGCACATCAACAACATGTTAATAACATGTCAACATGTGTCAACTACATGACAATAAGACATCAACAACATGTAAATAACATGTCAACAACATGTGTCAACAACACGACAAGACATTACCAACATGATAACAACACATCAACAATATTAAATAAATGTCAACTTGTGTCAACTACACGTCAACAAGATGTCGACAATTTGTCAACATGTAAATAACATGTCAACAACATGTCAACTACATGTAAATAACATGTCAACATGTATCAACTACACGACAACAAGACATCAACAACATGTAAATAACATGTCCACGTGTCAACTACATGTAAATAAGACATCAACATGTCAAATACATGACAATAAGACATCAACATGTCAACAATATGTAAATAACATGTCAAAATGCATCAACTACACGACAACAACACGTCAACAACATGTAGATAACATGTCAACATATGTCAACTACACGACAACAAGATATCCACAACATGTCAACAAGACATCAACACCATGTCAACAATTCTGAGATCAATAATCTGTCAGATTTAGTCAAATTCATCCGTTATGTTTTAGTCATCTGTTTGTCAATAATGAGAAAGTCAAGATGTCATCTTGGAGTTTATATAAAGTATTTCATCAGCTGATACAGTTTATCAACAAAAAGTTACAAATAAACAAATGAACAGCAGAAGGACGAGTGGAGGCACAGGTGTATTTTGGAACTTATTGTTTTACAGGTGGATTTACTGCAGCAGGTGTTAAATCTGACCACAGTCGTCACAGACTGATCATACGTGTCAGAGAAGCTGCTGTAAATTCAGTTTAGGTAAACTGACAGATCTGCTGGTTCTGATGTTAGAAGATAGTTGAGGTAGAAATGTATACTTAAATATAAAACATACATGTACAAAATAAATTCAACATACACTTACGGCGTTATCTCCCAGAATGTCCAGCTTCTTCATCAACTCACTGATCACAATCTCCTGAGGAACAAAAATAATAATAAACATCATCCAGGAAAACAAATCATTAGTCAGGTGTACCCAGGTGTGCTGTTACTCACAGTGACTCCCTCTGCCTCGCAGTAGATCTGCAGAGGACTTAGTTCTTCTGGGAAATGGAGTTGTTGGAAGTTAATGGCAGGTGAGCGTCGCTCCCTCTCCTGAACAGTAAACATGGTTTCCATAGAAACAAACAGTGCTCTAGTCAGTCTGACCGTTACAACTTGTTGTTGTTGTTGTTGTTGTTAGTGTCTGTCTGACTGTTTTTACCTCGAGCTCTAAGATCCGAAACTCCAGCAGCTCGTTCTGATCTTTGATGTCCTGGATGTCGTTTTTCAGCCGCAGATCTTCACCTTCCATCTGCTTCATCTGAAGAATATTACAGATGTACACAGTCACAAACATCACATTTTATACTTTATATTAGTATTCTGAGTCTCATTGATGTCAAAGCTATATTTTTAGTGATTTCTAAGTGGATTTATGGTGGTGATACGGATTTGGATATGGATTTTTTATTTTTTGTTCAAATACAGATTTCACAAAACAGAAATCAGTTTTTCACCTTTTCCACCAACTCCTGATTCCTCTGATACAACGCCTGCTTCTCCTCCACCCACTTCACATCCTGAGACAGACAGACAGAGAGAGTGACAGACAGGCAGAGAGACAGACCGACAGAGAGACAGACAGCAGTGTCAGCAGTTTGTATTATCCAGAACTATTTCAGAACTCTTATAAACCTGCTCTACGTTCTACATTCTACGTTCTATGTTCTACATCATAGGTGTTCAGTCATGTACCACAGAGAGCCAACAGACTACATGTGTTGATTCCAGCTGATCACGTCAGCAGGTGAGGTCACCCATAAGCCCCTCCCCTTTACCTCAGTGGGTGGCCACACTGAGGTGAAAGCTCCAGGTTCTGATTGGTTTGTCAGATTCTGTTTGGCTCTTTATTGAACATGATTGGTCACTCTATTCTACATTCTGCGGTTTATTCTACCTCTGTCTTGCACTCATTGGTTTTCTGCCCCTCTGATCAGCATGAAGACACACCCCTTTTCTCCAGGAGTCTATCCTGGAACCAATCAGAACGCAGGTACTATTCTCACCTGGTCTATGGACCAATCATATCATTTGTTTATGTTTGTTTATTTACAGATGTAAAATACTTTTCTCTTTTTCTGAGTTATCTCTTTAATTTAATATTCTGTGTTTCATGTAAACGTTATCATCCTCATTCAGTGTGTGTGTGTGTGTGTGTGTGTGTGTGTGTTACCAGTCCTTGTTGTTTCAGTGCTGATTCCAGATCTGCAACTCTGGTTTCATATCGACTGATTTCAGTCAGCAGCTGTTCTCTGGTCTGAAACACAGAGAATAGAACCATAGACCTGTTGGTGCCTTGCTTCATTACAGAGAATAGAACCATAGACCTGTCGGTGCCTTGCTTCATTACAGAGAATAGAACCATAGACCTGTCGGTGCCTTGCTTCATTACAGAGAATAGAACCATCGACCTCTAGTGCCTTGCTTCATTATAGAGAATAGAACCATCGACCCATTAGTGCCTTGCTACATTACAGAGAACAGAACCATCAACCCGTTAGGGCCTTGCTCAGAGGGTTGGGTCACCTTGATCTCCTTCTCAGCGTCGTAGTTTCCTCCGCTCGTCTCCGTCAGCAGAGCGTACGCTCGCTGCAGCGCCTGATACTCCTGAGTCAGCTGACGATAACGAAGCTCCGCCTCCTCACGCACACACACCTGAAACACACAAACCAGTCAGACCAATAACAACACCAGTCAGACCTATCAGACTAGTAATAACACCAGTCAGACCTGTCAGACCAGTAAAAACACCAGTCAGACCAGTAACAGAACCAGTTGCAGGCGATCAAATGTATCATTGTTGTCTTTGAAGTATCTTTTATTTTTTTGTATTTCATGATGTCACTTCCTGACTCACAGTAAACGAATCAAACTTCCAAAAACTGATCCACATCACAGCTTCTGTCCTCTCTGATCCACCTATGAAAGACTCTTTCTGATGTCTGATCCATCCAGACATCCAGCAGTCAGTGTGTCACCAAGGGACATCTGACCAGAAACTGTCCACCTCCATGAGGACAAAATGTCCTCTGTGGGGTTGAGGGATGGAGAGTAAGGTGTAAGGAAAAGTGACCTCATCCTTGGCTGTAAACCAGTCTGAGACTGGGAGAGATGGTGTGATGCCCTCGACCCGTACAGTTACAAAATGTTCTGGATTCTGGGTCTGTGCATCTTTTTGTCATTCGATTTTCAGAAACAGGCATCAAAAAAGAAAAATAACTGTGTTAATCACATTAAATGATCAAATTAAATAATCAAATTAAATAGAAAACCAAAAAACAAGTCTAATTTCTGTTTTTGAGGTTTTTTCAAATTTGTGGATTTCTGACTTTCTTCATCGTGTGTTAAAGTGACCGTCGTGAAGTCACCAGTGCTGACAGACTGCATAATAATTATAAAGGCATTATTAGAGCAGGAATATCCCGAGGTATCACATATAGGCTGCAGAATAAGGTCCGAATAAGGTCCAGGTCCAAAACTGTGTGTTTTGTGTGTGTGTGTGTGTGTGTGTGTGTGTGTGTACCTCCTCTGGTTCAGTATCTGGAGTTCTGTCAGTGTGAAAGGACAAAGACGATCCATCAGAGTCCATCGACGCTTCTTCATCATAACCATAAAACGTCTCTACAACCTGCACACACACACACACACACACACACACACACACACACACACACACAGTGTAAATTAGTACTGTTCTATGTAATTCAGTCCTCCAACCAGAAGGTGGTGTAATAACAGGACGTCCTCCATGTTCCATCACAAACAGAAAGCAGCTCGTTCTCAGTACAAAGTCCAGACTCATGAGAGAACAAGAGAATACAGAACAACCACTTTGTAACTGAGACAGACGAGTTCTTACTGACATCAGCAGAATAGTACATAATGAGTACATAATGAGTATATAATGTACATAATGAGTAAAAGGTCCACTTACAGAAAAACAACACACCACTTTTCAGTTGTGTTGACTATAAAATGCAGTCAACAGATTCACCTGTTACCTTCACTCTGAAGTCCTAGCAGTAGTAGTAGTAACACTAACCCTAGTAATAGTAGCGGTAGTAGTAGTAACACTAACCCTAGTAGTAGTAGTAGCAGTAGTAGTAACACTAAGCCTAGTAGTAGTAGTAGTAACACTAACCCTAGTAATAGTAGCGGTAGTAGTAGTAACACTAACCCTAGAAGTAGTAGTAGCAGTAGTAGTAACACTAAGCCTAGTAGTAGTAGTAGTAGTAGTAGTGGTAGTAGTGACGTGAGTCGTTTGTGACTGATGATGTTTCACCAGAACATGTGAAAAGACAATAAAAGGGGTTTAAAAACACATGTCCAGTCTCACCCTGCAGGCTCTGATGGTTCGTTTCCTCCTCACTGATTCCTGACGTCTGTATCTCAGTAACATGTCTCTCTCCTGGAGGACAAACAAACAGCAAAAGGAGCAACATGATCCTTCATGTGTTTGTGTCACCTGATGAATGAAGTCCAGTACTCTCTCTCTGTTAGCTCTGGTTTTGGTCTCTACCAACTCCTGAGGGAAAAATCTGGTTCTTTAGCTGCTAAATGCTCCACTATGTTTAGCAGTTGGTCTCTGTGTCTTTAAGAAAACATAACACATGTTTTTAATCACATGGCTGCTCATGCATTATCACCTGCATCACACACCGTAAAAGTACTAACAGTTGTAGTAGTACGGATAGTAGAAGGAGTAGTGCTATTCAATACTTACTATAACATTCTTTACATAACCAGCTGTCTCCAGAGCCTGAAAACACAAACAGATGTCTATCTTGGAAAGGTTGTTGATGATGTGTTGTTGGAGTAGTAGTATTAACAGTAGTAGTAGTAGTAGTAGTAGTAGTATTAATAGTAGGAATAGTAGTAGTATTAACAGTAGGAGCAGTAATAGTATTAACAATAGGAGAAATAGTTGTAGTATTAACAATAGGAGTAATAGTAGTAGTATTAACAGTAGGAGCAGTAGTAGTATTAACAGTAGGAATTGTAGTAGTATTAACAGTAGGAATTGTAGTAGTATTAACAGTAGGAGCAGTAGTGGTATTAACAGTAGGAATTGTAGTAGTATTAACAGTAGGAGCAGTAGTGGTATTAACAGTAGGAGCAGTCGGAGCAGTAGTAGTATTAACAGTAGGAGTAGTAGTAGTATTAACAGTAGGAGCAGTAGTAGTATTAACAGTAGGAGCAGTAGGAGCAATAGTAGTATTAACAGTAGGAGTAGTAGTAGTATTAACAGTAGGAGCAGTAGTAGTAGTAGCAGTATTAACAGTAGTAGCAGTAGTAGTATTAACAGTATGAGCAGTAGTAGTATTAACAGTAGGAACAGTAGGAGCAGTAGTAGTATTAACAGTAGGAGCAGTAGTAGTAGTAGCAGTAGGAGCAGTAGTAGTATTAACAGTAGGAGCAGTAGGAGCAATAGTAGTATTAACAGTAGGGGTAGTAGTAGTATTAACAGTAGGAGCAGTAGTAGTAGCAGTATTAACAGTAGTAGCAGTAGTAGTATTAACAGTAGGAGCAGTAGTAGTATTAACAGTAGGAGCAGTAGGAGCAGTAGTAGTATTAACAGTATGAGCAGTAGTAGTATTAACAGTAGGAACAGTAGGAGCAGTAGTAGTATTAACAGTAGGAGCAGTAGTAGTAGTAGCAGTATTAACAGTAGGAGCAGTAGTAGTATTAACAGTAGGAGCAGTAGTAGTAGGTAGTAGTAGTAGCAGTATTAACAGTAGGAGCAGTAGTAGTATTAACAGTAGGAGCAGTAGGAGCAGCAGTAGTATTAACAGTAGGAACAGTAGGAGCAGTAGCAGTATTAAAAGTAGGAGTAGTAGTAGTATCAACAGTAGGAGCTGTAGTAGTATTAACAGTAGGAGCAGTAGGAGCAGTAGTAGTATTAACAGTAGGAGCAGTAGTATTAACAGTGGGAACAGTAGTAGCTGTAGTAGTATTAACAGTAGGAACAGTAGGAACAGTAGTATTAACAGTAGGAGCAGTAGTAGTATTTGGTAAATGGTCTTCACTTAAATAGTGCTCTTCACCATTAACGGCTTCACAGATCAAGTCTCACTCACACTGTCACAGTGCTTCCTGTGTGTTTAGTTCAGTCATTTATGTTTTATGTTTCCTGTTTTATTTTGTTAATTTACTCTCCTCTCGTTTTGGTCTACTTCACTTCCTGCCTTTGTGTGTTTTCCTGCCTGTTTGATTGTCCTCACCTGTCCTGATTAGTTTCACCTGCCCCTCGTGGCGTCTGTATTTAGTCTGTGTGTTTCCCTCTCTCCAGTGCCTGTGTGTGTTACCTGTCTTGGCTCCCTGTTTCCCCTGCGTTCCTTGTGTTAACAGTATTCCCAGTGATTTTGGATTCACTGTTTGGACTTTTGGATTGTTTTTCGGACTCTGATTCTTGCCTGCTCCTTGTCTGATTGTTTGCCTGTAGGGACTGCTTTCCCGGTTTTGACCACTGCCTGCCTCACAATCCTGTAAGTCTTTGTCCCCCTTGGTTTTGTAATAAAACCTTTTTTTACCTGCATCAGTGCCTGCATTTGGGTTCTATTCCCCATTCTGCCTAACACCTTGCCACTACAGCTGACACACCCATTCACACAGCGATGGCGACTGAGCTGCCATGCAAGGTGCTGGCCTCCATCGGGAGCAACTTAGGGCTCAAGGACACGTCGACATGACGGGGGGAGCCGGGGATCGAACCCCCAACACTGTACCTTGGACAGGTCGTCAATGATGTGCTGTTGCTCCAGGACTTGTAACCTTAGAAACTCAATCTCTCTTTCATCCTGGCTGTAACCATGGTAACTGGTGGAATGGCTGCGGTCCAGGTCGTTTAAAGAACTCGGCCTCCTCTGTGGACCACAAGAAACACTGCTGTTACCATGGTAACTGCTTTCTGTCCACGCAGAATTGTGTTTTGTGGTTTTAGTTTTGAATAGATAATTCTGCACAAATCCACAGTGGTTCTTCAGGTGGAGCGAAATGCAACGTTATCAATGAACAAACAAACTACCCATCATTCATTAAAGCTGGATTTAAAGGATTTATTCAAGGGAGTTACAGGAGTCCTGCTGTATGTTTAATTCATAGTTGAGCGTCAGATGTCACCCCCACAACACTGGACTGATGAGTTGTATAAGGTCAGTATGGTGCTTTTTATGACCAGGCTTTGCCCTTCCAGTATGTATGACTGACTTTAGGTAATGTAACGTTAAGCAATGCGAGGCTAGGCTTTAGGTAACGTTAGCCTGGCTAGGTTAGGCTCATCACATTGTGTTTTTGTTATTGCAAAGTAGACATGCAGAGTCAAATGCAACAGTTGTGTTTCACTCACTTCATTAGTTAATGCAGTAATAACCATTAACAGTTAACTAATGCATCTAGTAATCATTTACTAATGGTGTTCATGTGAACTACATTACTTAATAGCTTATAAAGATGCTATTAACATTACGAGTTAATATACTAGCATTAATTATTAACATTTATTAAGGGTTTACATGTTAATCAATGATCTAAATAATGGTAAATGGTTGATAAATACATGAATTATTAATAATTGTCTACTTGTCTATCCTCCAACTTATGACTTATTTTTGGTGAAGGTTGAGATCAGTGGACACACTCCATGGTCGTCATGTAGAGGTTTGCTTGTTCCTTTATCTTCATGTAGACGTTCCTTAACTTATAGCCTAACCTATAAGTTATTGTACATGTTATATAAGCATTACTTAACCTTAATTGGGCATTTATTAATACTCTGTGTGACCCTTTATAATAACAGCTTCAGTATCCTTTAGATGGTTTACTGACTTGTAATAGGGAGAATGGAGCGCCTGTTTCTGCACTATGTAACTTTGAACAGGTACGATCTCCCGTGAGAAGTGCATAATGCTGTGGACAATCATTACCCTTCAATAAACTAAAAACTGTCACAGACTTTACATAAAAGCTAAAAAACGTTTCTCTCTATGGACAATCTAAAGGGCGCAGAGAAAACAAACAAAATGTGTTCTGTTTCTTCTTCACCTTTTATTGTCCATTTGAATGGTGAGATATTTTAATAGATGTATATTTAATTAAATACATTTATACATGTGATTTAAACACAATAAATCACACAAATTCCTCTAGAGACAACAATTACTGCTACTCTCCTAAGCTAGGCTAGTTAGCTTTTAGCAGAACTATCTGGTGTTACTTTTCTCCTCCATTATGATTTAACATTTATAATAATAATCATAATAAACTTTATATAGCACCTCTGAAATCAATGTGTTTTACAAAAGAAAAAATGTAAAATGTCAACAAGTCAGATTCAGGTCTTCACCCAGTTTGAGTGTTTTGGTTTTGTAGGACAGAGTACTGCAAATCTATATTAGTTACCTTTTGTGTGACAAAATGACACACTGTAAATAAACTCACTGATAACTGTTTAGTTTCAGACTCAATTTAACTGGTCCCAGTCTGGAACTTTACTTCTGATTTGACTGGGATAGAAACAGCACCCAGACCGTGTTTGTGAGTGTGTTGTCAGGGTACAGGAGCACACGGTGAGGGGTTACCATAGTTACCATCTCCAGGTTCTCCTGGGTGACAAAGCGAAGCTTGTTTTCGAGGCGGCGCAGTGTGAGAGCCAGCTCCTCATTTTTCCTGCTCAGACGTTTGTTTTTGTCCAGAAGAGGAAGAAACTGACTCTCCGTCTCTCTCAGACGCTTCAGCTGCAGGAAGTCAATAAAATACATAAAATATAGAAAATGCATAAAATACAGAAAACACAGAATACACAAAAAATGGAAAATACAATGTGTGTGTGCATCTATCTTTGTGAGAACGAGTTTGAGTTTTAGACCTTGGAAGTGAGGACATGTCTGCATTGTCAGGACATTTTGGCCAGTCATCACTTTGGGCTTGACCTTCAAATGACTGTTTCAGACTTGGTTTTAAGGTTCTGGTTAGAATCAGGTTAGGGGCTAGGGAATGCAGTAGGTCAGGGAGGGTCCTCACAAGTATGGAACAACAAACGTGTCTGTGTATTATGTGTGTGTTACCAGTTCATTGCGTTCTTCAGACAGAAGAGCGTTTCGATCCTCCAGCTTCCTGACGACTGCGCTGAGTTCAGCAATTTTTAACTGAAACCTCCGAGTGTCCCGGTCCTCCTGAGACTGCGTGCGTGCGTGCGCGTGCACACGCACACACACACACACACACACACACACACACACACACACACACACACACACACAGAGTTCAGTGTGAACAGTTTTTTCAGTTATTTGATGTGGAACAGCTTCATGTTCCTCATGTTCAGTGTTTCTGACTGACAGTTTGTGATCAACATGAAACCAAAGATGAACAGCTGAGTTAGAAAACATCTGCATCTTTGATAAAAGGTCAAAAACTGAAGGAGAGAAGTCAACTACAACGCATGTAACTAACAAACAGCCAATCACAGAGCTTCACATTCTGTTGTTCAGACTTGTTGGTCAGAACATAAACCAATGGTTCCATCATCCAGGAGAGTCCTGAGTTTCTATTTTCAGTAACATTCAGGAGATCCATTAAAGAAACCTAAAATACAGAATGAGGACACATTGGGCCTCATTCACTAATATGTGCATAGAAATGTTCTTAGTTTGTATGCAAAATTACCGTCAGATTCCTGAAACATGCTCACCGGCCAATTTTGTTCTTACCACCATGCAGATGTTAGTGAATCAGAATCATTCTAAATTGACAGGCTTGTGCCCGTACCTGCTTTGAGGTAAATCTGAATCTTTTATATACCCTGCATGCCTGTTAATAGGCTACCAATTAACGTTGGCTACATGTTTGCAATTTCATGGCTGATCATTACAGTCAATAAAAACACTGAAAACCAAAACTGTTACATTTCATAATGGACATTCTCATATACTCCATTATAAGCTGACCAAGGCACTCAGTTTTTATAGTTGAATATTTTAATAATGGAGTCAAATAAACGGTTTGAAATTGCTGTCTATTAATGTCTTTTTAATTAATGCAGCTTTAATATGCTTAAGACAGCCTGGCCTTCATCATTTGTGCGTACTCAGTACTCAGGCAGTTGCAAATTTGTTCACAGAGTACGAACAAATTCAGGTAAGAAAATATTGATGAATCTTGATCTTGATGATTACTACTGGGGCTGCCCCCCGAAAGTTTTGAGTAGACATTTTTGTTTTTGTTTAGTCAGTCAGTATGTTTCTGGTGATGTTTCAGTCCCCAAATGTAGCTGCAGAGTGAACGCTCCTCACTTTCACACTGCTCTCTAGAGTAAACCTGGACCCAGGGTGAGTCTGAGTGAGATGGAGGCAGCTGGCCAGTACTGCTCACAGCAACTTAATATGTTATTGTCTCTGGCTTTTGTTTGATATCTAGTGTTGGCAAAACATTTTGTTGGACATTTCTGATCGGTCATTAGCGTAGTTAGCACGCATTACCTTGGAGGTCTAACTTGGCTTGTTTACTATATTATGGAACGTCCTGCCAAATGCAGTTCAATAAAGGGTTGCTTACTATATGAAAAAAAAGGATTGAATAGTCGAATATTCATATTGAACAGCCAAATCTGATTCGGCTGACTCGGGTCCTAGTTACTACATAGTAAAATAATTTGCAGAGAACTGTTGTTATTTCAACCATCTGATGAACATTTGGAGATTGTATTTCTTGTTGACTGTTTTCTGTGAAGTTTTGGAGATTTTGCTTACCTACCTGGATATAATGCTGAAACATTTACATATATTTATTTGGCACTTTTGTCCAAAGTGATGTAAAAATGAGGCCCAATCCGACTATGAACCTCAACACAGTTCATGCTCCACCTGACACAAGAGACACAAGGCTGCAGGTGCATCAAGGCAGGATTATCAACTGGGGCCCCAAAGTCCCCTGGTTCACTATGTGGAAATTAATTTGTGGTAATTTGATTGTGGTAATTTTGACTGATTATCAAAAACTGAAACTGGTAAGAGCTATAAGGCAATTTCTGACTTTCTACAAAACCTTGAGGCCTTGAGTAAAAATAGTTTTAATACCTTCAATATTTTACTCAAAATGATGCCTACATGGTCTTAAATAAATGTTTAATTTAATGTAAAATTTAATCAACTCATACCCTAACTAAGTTTGGGGACACAGGGGGCTGAACAGGGACCCTCACCTCATCTATCTATCTGAATGACAGCAAATGAAAATTTGTTTTTAGAGGAAGAACTAGAGAGGGATTGAGAGCGAGAGAAAGAGCATACTGATTGAGAGAGCGATACTCTCCCACCCAACGCAGTTTGCCTGCCAGGAGAACATTGGAGTGGATAATGCCATTATTTACCTGCTACACTGGGCTTATTCCCACCCGGACAAGGCTGGGAGCATAGTGAGGATCATGTTCTTTGATTTCTCACCATACAGCCTCTGCGGTTGGGAGACAAGCTCAGGGCCATGCAGGTGAAACAGACTACCTGACCTGCAGGCCACAGTTTGTAAGACTGAGGAACTGCGTGTCAGGAACTGTGATGAGCAACATGATGGCCCTCTCCACCATCCTGTTTACTCTGTACACCTCTGACTTCAGCTACAACTCAGAGTCATGCCACCTACAGCACAGCTCTATAAGAAGGGCCAGAGCCAGCTCTACTTCCTACTGAGGCTCAGAGGCTTCAACATCTGCAACAAGATGCTTCAGATGTTCTACCAGTCTGTGGTGGCCAGTGCAATCTTAGTATCTGGTATGTCCCCCTTTTGCTTTAATGACAGCATGCACTCCAGCTGGCATGGACTCTGGCAAGTTTGTGCCAAACCTGATGACCCATGTCATCCCAGCATGACCTGACAATGTTCCAGTGGGCTTCTTGTAATGTCACAGAAGGCTTGGCTTTCTGAGTCTTCAAGTGCCCCCATAAATAGTTCAATGGAGTTGAGGTCAGGTGACTATGGAGGAAAGTCCATGACAGTCAGGGCTCCTTGGTCTTCTTTGGTCTTCAAATAGTTCTTGCAAAGCTTTGAGGTTTGTCTGGGGTCCTTATCCTGCTGCAGTATGAATCCCTCTCCACAAAGATGCAAACCAGAGGATACAGCATGTCTCTGGAGAATGGAGTGGTGCTTCTCCTTGGTCAGGGTGTAGTCGATTTACTGCAGGGGTCCAACTCCAGAGTAGGCAAAACCATAACCCTCTGATGCCATGTTTCCCACTATCACAATGCTGCTTAGTGAGCAATGACCTGCTGGAAACTTGAGGAACAGCCATATGTTATGACAGGTGAACACTGGCTGCAAGCTGAGTTACCTGAACAAGCCTCTGATGAGTAGATCAAATCAAAGAGTGTCATCTGAACGCATGCTTCGATGGAAGGGATACAACTCAAAGACATCTGAGCTTTTGTACAGAGTATAGTGCAGAATCAAAATATTTCTCCTTCATTTTACATGTCATAACTTACTTGTGTTACTTGTGTTTTTAAATGTTCCTGAATCCTCAAACTTTGTGATTATTTCCAGGTTTATTAGATTAGATTTTCAGTGTGGTCTCAGACTCTGAAACCCACTGTATATATTTTCATGTCTGTGACATTCTACAGATATAGACATTGAAAGTGTAGTGAAAGGGGTAATGATCTGGTATGAATATCATACCAGTCAATATGACTATTTTGCTGAGAACTGAGAATCTCTGGATGACGCATCTGAGCCACTTGCTCAGACAGGTTGTGTGGCTGCTCTAACCTGTTAACTTGGCTGCCAAAATTAAAAGCAAGAGATTCCGCGAGACACACTTGCTGCTCAGGTAGGCGGTGTGGCCTGGGCGTGGCATGTGCAGCAGCTGCTGGCGAGATGCTGAAGTAGCTGTGCTTATGGCACCTGCTTGCAGGAACTTGAAAAATAAAAAATAGTCAAATCATCAACTTGTCAAGTTAGAAGGTTCATGCTGCAGGACGTTTTTCACTGGTCCACGTCACAGGGTGGATTAAACACAAACACCTGGTCTTACTTTATGGGTGGTGAGGACCAGAGAGCAGTGGACTGTGGGATACCGAGGACCATGAAGGTCCGAATGTTTCAGTCCTTGTCGAGCAGTGGTCATGTATTTGATGATGTTATGATGACTCTGAAGGAGACAGAGCCTGAAGTGGGATGTTATGGTAAACTCGACCAGTTAACATGTTGCAGTTAACCCTTTAACACTGAGTGTGTCGCAGGAGACACGTTTGCGCAAGCGCACTTTGGATTACCATAATTACGTCACGGTTTGCACTATCGGAAAAATTCCAACGGTTTCTGAAAGCTGAGACATTGTGCTTAACAGCCAGGTTTAGGTTTTAAAGGGTTAAAACCTAAGCTAAGGTTTTAAAGGGTTAAAACCTGAGCCTCAAAATGTCCGCCTGGACTTTTTTGCTTATTTTGACTGAGAAGCGCGCGTGAAATTACTGTAATGACACCATATTGGCCGACGACACACTTGTGTGAAAGGGTTAAACTGTGACAGGAAGTGAAGTGAATTTATTTCATGCAGTTCAAGCAGGAAGAGGCGGGGCTTACAATGTGAGGAAGGGTGTTAAGGGTGGGGTTAGGGGCTTGGCCAGGGTGGTTTAGCCCTGCCCTCTGCGCATCTCTCAGGGCTGCGATTTGCTGCTCGGCAGCCTGAGTTTGCAGCTGGAGGCGGTGGGCGTGTCCAGCCTGCAGCCCCAGGGCTTTATCCAATACACTGACAGCTCTGTCCTTCAGCTTTATCTCATCCATCTGCACACAGACAGGTAGACAGACAGACAGGTAGTCAGGTTAGAGACAGACAGGTAGACAGACAGGTGGAGAGACAGACATGTTAGTCGGGACAGGGATAGTCAGCCAGGTAAGGGGCAGGGTTAGAATAGTCAGTTTTGGTTTTTGAGATGAGAAATGTCCTGAATGTAAAATCAAATGCGCCTACATATTTGGTCATTTGGTTGGAGGGACTAAACCTCCTGCCTCTCTGATGCCTCATATCACTCTGCCTAGCCCCTCCAACCAAATGACGCAACAAACATGCACGCGCATGTTGCTGGTCTTGTACTGGAATGTCAAGGTTGTCAACCATTGTAACTAACTAGTAAACTAACATCTGCTCTCAGCTCATTCCGTCTGACTCAGGTGAGAAACCGTGACGAGCTGCAGAGTGGAAGGGAGGACGCAAGGCACGTAGAGCCTGGATGACCCTTGTTTGTACAGAGTTGCTGGGATTGACTAGTTATGTGCTAACTAATCCTGATTGGTTGTTAGAGTCAGACTGGGTCCAGTTTTAAAAAAAAGACTAAATACAAAGGGGAGGGCGCTCAGACACACATTTTAAAAGAACTTAAATATTGTTAGTGACAAACAATGGTCAAAATGTATTTCAAATTATTAAAATTTAATTAAATATGTTGCTTCAGAGACTAATTTATAGAAATAATTGACGTTAGCGAAGCGCATCTACATTTTTCTCTTCACAGTTCATCGTCACCCGATCAGCTTAAGTCCTAGGTCAGGTCTCAGGACCGCACAACAGACGTCTCGCACATGACAAAGCTGTTTATCATATGAAAGCTTGTTAACAGGTGATTATTAACATTATTTAATTAGCCTTGTGGTATTGTTAGTTTTAATTTCCATCATTAGTTTCTGTCTCAAGTTGCCTGAATATTTAAAATAAACAGCAGCTGCTTTTTATTTTCCCAAACAAATACAGTTAAACTGAAGTGAGACTGTTCAGTCTGTAAATACAGAGAATGTTCTGTCTGTAGGCCTGTTTGTGTTGTACCAGTCTGTGTTTGACTCTGTGTATCAGTCAGTCTTTGTTTTCTTATGTGTTCATGTTCATAATAATGTATTCATTCACCAGAGGAACAGTTTGTAGAAAATACACTTTTGTTTTCATGTTTATGTACAAACATTTTTGTTCTGTTATGAAGGTTTGGATCACAATGCTCTTCGTCCTTTATTCCTTTACTATAATCATAAAGCTAAACCTACAGTAAGTAAAAAAAGATGTAATAACTCAGTAATAGTGTAGAAAAAAAAACAAGCCTCCACCAAATTATATATGTAGTATGTCCAATGTTTTAGTTGATTATCTGTGCATCACCAGCCCTTTGCCGATCTAAGTATTGTCTTGTACTTGATGTTAGTTTGTGCAATTAATATTTCCACTGTACAGTGATGTTTTACAACAGGACGTTATTCTCCATGTTTGTGTTAAAAACAAAGATTGTGAGGAGGATGATCATGTTCACCACACATTTTAAATCACCCATGAGTACAATCTGCATATCCACTATCCAGAACAGAGCCACTGGAGGGCAAAATGTGAGATAACGATTCACTGTCATCATTACAAAATCTGCACATTGGAGACTCTTCAAGAACAAAATTCTCCATCCATTCATCTCTGCCGCTAGCAGGTTAAACAAGGTAGTCCAGATGTTCATCTCCCCAGCTTCTCCCCAGAGTAGCTTCGGATGTGCCACTTCTTTTCACTACTTCTTTTCATCTTTTCTTAAAAATATTTTTATTATTACAACTTATTATCTGTATGGGCAGGAGTGTTTTTATTCTAAAATGAACTTCAAAACAGACCTTTATTGTTCTGCAAATAAAAATAAATGTTATTTTGTTTTTACACCAATTATAATTTCTAAAGGTGCCATATGTAACAATATGCAATAATTTACATTAATCAATTTTTATTGCCAATGTGTGAACGGAGTGTAACGTCACCTAAAAAAGAGACCCTCCCCAACTTTCGGTTGCCTATAACAGCCTGTGGACTCATTTCTATGTGAAGGACTCGGTTTTCCAAAAGGAGATGACATTATGCACACTTGAGTGTTTAGCCCCTCTTCAGCTCCATGTTCAGTTCAGTCCGCCAACGTAAACAACCAGCACCCACCAAAACACAAAGCCCAACACAAAGTTCAAACTTGCTTGCTAATGCAGAAGAATTGCTAGCTAGCTAGCTAACGTAACAAAATATTGTCTTGAGTGGTTAACGCCAGCCAATTCATCTAGACTGCCAGGGCTAATCTGGCTCGCTTGCGAATCACGTTGCCCACGACACAAATGCCAGATCCATGCAGCAGCTAAGTTACAGCTAGCTGGCCAACATTAGCTTGCTCGCTAACAATATGACTAGCAAAATACTACCTGAATTGATCCATGATACTAACTGATGTATTATGACAAACAGCGTTGATTTTAGCCAACAACAAATGATCTAACGGTACAAAGCAAAAGGTGTATAATGTTATAGGGTTGTTTTTTTTGTAGGTGATATGTAGGTCATTTTATTTGGCTGATTGAGAGCTGCTGTTCAGCTACAGACTCCCATTCAACAGTGTAGCGCGTTACAGACAGAAAATTTTCACTTCTAACTCGATGAATTATGGATTTATTTAAACCACAATGGAGTTGGTGATTGTTGGAAAAGTGGAAAGACTTACCAAGACAGTTTTGGTGAGTTTTAATTTGTTTGTCGTGTTTAAATGAAATGTGTTTTATGATGAGTTCACAAGGCAATAAGCTCACTAGTAAAAACCATGATTTTCTGAAAACTCCATACAGAACCTTTACTATAAAAGGTCTGCAAACCATGAGTTTGAAAGTATCTTATCTTACCACTTCTAAATATAGCACCAATTTTACCAGGTAATCCAGCCGTGGCCCTGAAATTTTACATGTTTATTGCAGCTGGGAATCATTTAATGTTCACTTAAAAAAATGTCAAATGAATTGAGGCCTGAGGAGCATTTTTGTTATAAGGTATAATTCTGACAGGCACCTGAGATTCTTTATTCTTTTTTGCTTTCCTATTAGCTTCTGCAGTGGTTGATAATTCTGGGGTTCACAGGGAGCTAAGATACCATATACCAAGTTAATCAGCACTACAAACTGGGTTTTTCCAGAGTCACAGTAGTGGCGAGTTGTGCAAGTCATCATCTCCAGTTATTGGATTGTTTTGATTTGTTGGTGAGCTGATTTGATCTTTATTACCCAACTGCCATCTAAATATGCTTGTTGTATTTTTCCAAAACACTGAAAAGTGAGGCTTTTTACATGCAGCAGTTGACAAGACTGTGAGCAGGTCATTTTAAGCCCCACTCAGACAGGATTAGCATTACAGGCGGAGGTGGGGAATTAAATCTTATCTCTGGGATTCTCTGTAATTTAACTCACTCAAGACAAAAAAGAAAGACAAAAGCCTCTCCTGAGGGGCACCAGAGAGTCCAAGGGGAGGCAAAGACTGCGTGAGGAAAATATGGGTTAAAAATCACACTCCTTCTCAGAGTCATAACTCAGTCAGATCTAAACACACAGACATGAAGCACATATTGAATCATTCAGTGTGATTTACACTTCCAGAGAATATCATTGTCTCTAATCGAGAATAAACCGCTGTAATTCCACTTAGAAATCAGAGAAAAGATGCTTCAGAACCTGCAAATCTGGGGTGGAGGTGAAACATTACCCACATACGTGCTCTGGATTCTGGGATAAAAAATAACTGGCCAGAGCAGGTTATGTTAAAATCACCCCACCTCCCCCACAGACAGAAATCCAGTCCGAATGGGGCTTTAGACAGAAAACTACTGTCTAAAGCTACTTTAGTACGTGTTTGAATGCAGTCTCAGGTTTATGAGACACTCATTAAATTAGGGAAACCTCAAGAAACTGATAGAACAACAGTTTTTTTGCAGTTAAAGGAGGCCAGGGTCTCCAGGACTACAAACACAGTAACAGGGTGACCAGTCACAAGTGTGTTAACAGTCGTGTGTGTGATGGTGACTCGTACCAGCCGACGGATCTCCCTCTCACAGTCTCTCTTGGTCCTGTTTAGCTCCTCCTGGTGTTGGTGATGAGCTGATCGCAGTTCAGCTGCTCGGGCCTGGCAGGCCTGCTGAGCAGATGTCAGAGCCTCCTCAGCATTCCTCTTTGCACCTCGCAGCTCTTGAACCTCCTGCTGGAGGCGACAACGCTCTGCCTCCCAGCCCCTCCTTGCCTCCTCCACCTCTGCCAGCAGGGCACTCCTCACCTGAAGAACAAGAGGACAAAGAGTCTTCAACATTTCTTCACACCTGAGGGGTTAAATTATCCTTCACACCTGAAAAAAAGACGAGGTTGAGTTAAATTATCCTTCACACCTCAGAGAGTCACCACCTTAATGTAGTCGAATCTGTGTTTTTGGGGGCAACACCTCCTGCTAAGGTCACCCAAAACAAATTGGTCCCAGACAAGGGGTTAGGCCAACAGCGATTTCAGAACTTTTACGGAGCAGCAAATTCAGAAGCAAGCCACCTTTCATGGATTCATGGGTTAGATAACCCCCTTAGCCCAGCGAGTGCCTTGTGGCCAGGCCTTCACTCATGGGGCCCAGTCGAGCCCAGCCCAAAAGAATAACATGGGGCCCACCACTCGCATTGCTGGACATGAGGTCTGTTGCCAATCAAGAAGCTGGGGACCTTGGTGTGCTGATCCCAGACTCTGGGGATGTTGGACATCACCTTGGAAAAGGTTTACCACCATATTCCCCTGGGGTATCTTGTAGGGGGTAGTGTGGGAGTATGGGACCAGGACCATTCCAAGGAGTCATTGAATCCTAATGACTCCTTATGATAATGAGGGGCAGGTGAAACTAATCAGGGCAGGTGGAGACAATCACACAGGTGGGAAAACACATAAAGGCAGGAAGTGAAGTTGTCAGAAACAAGAGGAGAGTGAATTAACAAAATAAAACAGGAAACATGAAACAAATGACTGAACTAAACACACATATGAAGCAAACTATGACAGGGATAAGGCTACTGGGAAGAAGGTAGGAGCTACTTTTCTTAACCTGCTGTCACCACAATCCGGACCTGGATAAGTGGCAGAAAATGGATTACAGGATTTTAAGAAAGACAAGAGTAAGAGTTGTATTAGCCTCCCCCTGAGGATGGAAACAGAGAGATGCAGAGGTAGGTAGACAGACAGACAGGTAAACATGCAGACAGACAAGTGTGGATCACCTTGTCCGTGGATCCATCCCTCAGCGTTAGCACCAGTCCATTCAGACGCTGAATCTCTCCGTCTTTGATCTTGATGACCCTCATTAGCTCCATCTCATGTTGCCGAAGTAACGTCTCCCTAGTAACTGCCAGCTCCTTCTGCTTCTCCTCATGGAGTTTGGTCTTCAGCTCTGTCACGGCGACCGTCGCCCGGTGATGCTCTGCCTTCAGTTCCTGACTCTTCTCTCTCTCCAAACGGCTGACCTGAGGGCAGACAGTAATATGAGTATTACAACATCAATAGTAGTTTTACATTACTAGAGGTAGTACTGCAGTAGTAGAAGTGTTAATAGTAATCCCTGTAGTACTCTGGGTATTGTAGTTCTTACCT
Organism: Enoplosus armatus; assembly: GCF_043641665.1. Taxonomy (NCBI): domain Eukaryota; kingdom Metazoa; phylum Chordata; class Actinopteri; order Centrarchiformes; family Enoplosidae; genus Enoplosus; species Enoplosus armatus. Next base: position 75,466 of record NC_092199.1, on the reverse strand, counting down.
TGTTCTTTTCCTGTTGTAGTTCTATCTGGATGTCCGTCAGTTTGGCTCTCAGCTCCTCATTGGCTGCTTGAAGAGTTGCCATTGCATCAGGTCGCTCCCCCTTCCCCCGCCCCCCTGGTCCTCGCTTTGACATCACCACAACCTGCAGGCTGCGCCTCCCCAATGAGCTGTCTGTCAATCTGAAGTTTGACTACATCTGGACCTGTTGACACACAGATATAGATACACACGTACACAACCATGAACACACACTTCAATGTGTCATCACCTACCAAATTGACCAATCACAGTGTTTTCTGATCTGACACCTCTGTGGTCAGAGTTCCGTTAGGTTAAAACTTCTTGGTTAAAGTTAGAGAAACATGGCGGTCAGGGTTTTTAATGAACCAATATTGACTATTGCTAGGATACAGGATGCAAACAGTGGGTGTTCGCCAAAACCTGACCTGCTTGTGCCAGTTGGGCATAGTTTTCACTCCATTTGAAGTGTTACACTTTTTACCATATTTTCTTTCTTTTTTATAGCAAAATCTTGTAGGTGTTGCCCACCAAGTCTGACATTGTAGCCCCCCTCAGACAAAATTAAGACAACTGTGGCCCCCAACAACTGTCAATATTAGTTGATTTTGTTACTCCCATTATTAATACTCCCATTATTATTCTTTTTCTATTTGGGGGATAATCGTGCTCCAAGTTTTGAAACTACAATTCCCATAATTGTTAAACTGTACGTATAATGTTGCCATGGGGTCTAGTGAGTTAGCTGTGGTGTGTGTTTTTTAGCCTATATTTGTGTACATTTTGGCCAGTTGTTTCCATTAAAAGTAGCTGAATCAGCCGTTAGCAGCTCCTGTTTACTGCTGGATGTACAGACAACTGTCACTGGAGTACTGTGATACTGAAGAAAACTAAAAAATATGATTCTCAGGCAAGTTCTGAAGCATCTTTTTTCTGTAATTTCTCATTAGATTCATGGACATTTCTTCGTGATGGACATCAGAGATGATGATATCCTCGGGAAGCGTAAGTCACACTGACCCCGCTGGGGTGGCACCTCAAAGTCTGTAAAGCTCTGGTTTGGCCTAATTGACAAGGTGACATACCTATTGACTGCATCATTCGGTTGCAACCAAGTGTCAAGTGTGCTTGATTCTGGGGTCATTGCACTGATTTCCTTCAAATGTCATATTTATTTATATAATTCTATATTTTTGTAATAGACTGTAATATGATTAGCATATTATCCAACAATCAGGATCGATCACAGTGCTGTGTGAAAGAACACAGCCTCCTCATTTATTTGACTGAAGTACAGTCCTTCGACGTATAGAGCTCCTGCAAAAAACTGAACCAATACGACGTTCGGCAAGGCGCTGCGGTGGCCAATCATATAACAATAACAATTGTCTACTGTTTACCTCACAATTGTTGTGACAAAAGATGAAATAATTGCTGCTGTGATAACAGTAGGTTCTGCATGATGGCTTTCTGAGTGGATTTGCATTTCACTTACAGCAGTTAGAGTACTGTGACCTTCTCATTCGGGGGGTGAACATTTGTTTAAATTGTAGTAGAAGTAGGAGTAGTAGTAGTATCAGTATCAGTCGCGGTATTAGTAGCAGTACTAGTAGCAGTGGCAGTAGTAGTATCAGTAGTAGTATCAGTACTAGTAGCAGTGGTAGTAGTAGTAGTAGTTGTACTATCAGTATCAATATCAGTAGCAGTACTAGTAGCAATAGTAGTGGTACACGTAGCACTTGAATTTGTACTCTGTGGTTGTTTAGCAGCAGTATATGAAAACACTTCCTGATTCACCCGAAACTGATCATGTGTTCGAAAGGTGAACCAACGCTGTCACGGCAACTGACACATTGCACAACAGCAATACATGACTGTTTCCGTGGCAATACCATCAACACGGAGCAGACACACACACGCACGCACACACACACACACACACACACGGACCAGTCCTAACTTAACACACACAGGAGAAGATGTAAATCACTCACCGTCCAATAGGAAGCCTCGGACACGGCATTGCTGTGTGTGTGTGTGTGTGTGTGTGTGTGTGTGTGTGTGTGTCAGTAGGTTAGCCTCCTATCCTGAACATGCTAACCAGCTAGCTTCACTGAAGCTCACTTTGTCAGTGTGTGTGTGTGTGTGTGTGTGTGTGTGTGTGTGTGTTTGCTGCCAGCCTCCCTCCACCTGTCTGTCTGTCTGTCTGTCTGTCTTTCTCTGTCTGTATCTGTCTGTCTGTCTGTCTCTACTAGCAGTTAGCAGTTAGCTCCTGTCAGTGAGTGTTTTGGTGTCGATGCTGTTAGCATCTCTGCAGCCTCTGCTGGCGTCATCCTCCTCCTCCTCCCAGCATCCTTCAGTGTGACACAGAGCTGAACTATCAGAGCTATGTCTCCCTCTGCTGGATGCCCACCATCATCACACCATCATCACACCATCACATCTCATCTCTCTACTTAAGCTTCACACATCTAACTGATCCACAAACATTCATCAATAATCAGGGTCTGATCCTGATTTGTTAAACATTAATTTAATTTCTTCTGCATGTTGAATTTCCAGGTCAGACACAGGTCATACACGTCATACACTTAACATGTCAGACACGTCAGACAGGTCATACACAGGGTTTTAATTGGCTCAGCCCCAGTACATAGACCTATGTCATCAGGGGGCGCTTAGCTTTGGACATCTTCAACAATGTATATATTTTTACACTTTCTCTTCTCGTCTTAATAATAATTCGTCTTAATAAGTGACTAAAACACATTTTCTTCGTAGCTGTAGAGAACAAAGGCCTAAATGAGGTGATGTAAGAACTTGAACATCAGAGCTTCTGTACTGAGTGTTTTGTCAGAGTGATTGATATCAGTTCATTGGTTTAGTCGCTCTCCCACCTGCCTTTCGGCTGCCTTGTTTCCCTCCTCTGCTCCTCACTGTACTGTTACAGTGCATAACCTTTGTCTCCTCTTCCTCACAGCAGTAAGCTTTATTATGTCCTCAGCCTTCATTCCCTCACAGAGAACGTCAGGTGTTCTACTGTGCAGTGCCACTGGGGCTCATATGGGGTTCTATGTGCTGTTACACATAGTGCAGTGGCTGGACATGGAGCCCTTATTGTTTCATCTCCTGAAGTGGGAGTGTGTTTGTGGTATCGGACCAATCCAGTGAGGGTATATAAAGACTATATTCTGCTTCTGAGAAGTAGCATAGAAAAACTGTACACACTGTGTTCCCTGCTGCTTCTCTGGGTTAGCTCGTTGGACGCCACTTGCCAATATAATCATCCAATCACCCAACCCTATTATACACCTTTACTTTGTTACATAATTTATTATTTGCTAAAATCAATTATAATACATCAGTTAGTATCATAGATAACATTAGCTGGTGAAGTAATTTGACAAGCTGGTCAACTGTCAGATCCACTCAGATAGTATTTTGCGAGCCTAACGTTAACAAGCAAGCAAGCTAAGGTTAGCCAGCTAGCTGTAACTTAGCTACACTGTATGGGTCTGCCACTTATCTAATAATAATGTATCATGTATTTCATGTAAGCTAGCATGGCATGCAAATGTATTGTGTGCTATCAATATACATCACTCACTCACTACTGTTAAAACTAAACCAGTTAATGAAAGACTCACTGTTGCCAAGCCATAGAGGTGTAACATTATTTCTATTAAAAAAAAAAACTAGATTGACATGGAAGCTAGCTTTGTAGAACCAAAACAACCATGTAGCTATAACACTGATGGGTTATTTGGTGTAGTTACTGCAGACGTCACATAGTTTCTCCCATGACTTAAACGACGCAAAACATATATTTATTTATAAATATATTGAGTATTCTTTATATGTACAATATATGTTGGTGTACCTTGCATAACTGCATGAACCCATATTGCACAATATAACTCTGTACATTTTTTGTCATTACATTATTCTGATGACTTGCACTGAATGGAATCAGCCAGGGATGCATAGTCCGGACAGTAGTTTTGCCGCACTTGGCGCGCTTGTACGCGCATGCGTGGTGACCCATGTGTCAGAAAAGATCAGATGTCAGACTGGCTGCCCTGTATGTCAATCAAGTGACAAACTTCATAGTGAGGATGGATGATAGGCTGACGTCTATTTTTTTAATGCCGTGCGATCTACCCACACTATCTTTGCGATCGACCGGTAGATCGCGATCGACGTATTGGGCACCCCTGCAGTACACATATCAGACAGGTCAGCTATGTCAAACACGTCATACAGGTCATACAGGTCAGCCATGTCAAACACCCTAACCCTAATCCAATTATTAGTCAGAGAAGGATTCAGTAGTGTTGAGCTGGTCAACAATGACCCTAACCCTAACCCTAACCCATAAAACAGCAGCATTTTAACATATCATTAAGTTAACACAAAGTTTCAGATCAATATAACCATTAACACCTCAGAGATTATTCATTTTTTCATCGCTGACAGAAAATAAACTTGTTGGGAGAGACGGAAACATTTCTATTTATGAAGTAAAGTTACTGACTCAGTGAGGGTCCTCACTAGTATAGTAAAAACATCTGTCTTTCTCTGTGTGTGTGTGTGTGTGTGTGTGTGTGAATACCAATGAAAAGCTAAAAGCTGAATTTGTATCCAGGAGGAGTAACGTCTCGATCCAACTGACCAATCAGAGGGCAGGAGGAATTTAACCAACAATTACAACACTCACTCACACTCACACACACACACACACACACACACTGACAGGTAATTTGCTGGTGAAACACTCAGTGACGCTTCTGTAGAAAACATTTTACAGTCAAAATGATATGACAGTTTAATTATGAGGAGGAGGGGATGAGGAGAGGACAGGAAAACAGGAGGATGATCAGGAGAGGAGAGGAAGAGAGGACAGGAGGAGGAGAGGACAGGAGGACAGAAGGAGGAGGAGGAGAGGACAGGAAAACAGAGGAGGATGATCAGGAGAGGAGAGGAAGAGAGCACAGGAGGAGGAGAGGACGAGGAGAGGACAGGAGGACAGAAGGAGGAGGAGGAGAGGACAGGAAAACGGAGGAGGATGATCAGGAGAGGAAGAGAGGACAAGAGGAGGAGAGAATGAGGAGAGGACAGAAGGAGGAGAAGAAGAGGATGACCAGGAGAGGAGAGGATGAGGAGAGGACAGGGGGACAGAAGGAGGAGGAGAGGACAAGAGGAGGAGGACAGGAGGAGGACAGAAGGAGGAGGAAAGTCACTTAAAAGTCTTTAGAGTCGAACATACAGACAGAGGGAGACAGACAGGCCGACAGATAGAGAGACAGAGACAGACAGACTCATTCCAGACTGTGTGCGTGTGTTTGTGGTGTCTAACAACCCATAATTTCTTTCCTTTTGTCATGATATCAGGTTGCTGTGGCAACAGAGAAAGGGCAACTGGTGGCTGAATTACTGGGATTTCATAGAGAGAGAGACAGGTGTTCCACCTCAGATTGTCTGTCTCTCTGTCTGTCTCTCTGCTGTCTGTCTGTCTGTCTTTCTGTCTCTCTATCTGTCTGTCTGTCTCTCTCTGTCTCTCCATCTGTCTGTCCATCTGTCTGTCTGTCTCTCTGCTGTCCGTCTCTCTGTCTGTCAGTGTTTCTGTCTCTCTGTCAGTCTGTCTGTCTAAAAACATGTTCAAAACAATGAGAAATTTTTAAATGAAAGTATATTTTATATGAAATAAGGCCATAGCTCACCCCATCAGAGCCTCTCTGAACTTTAATACACAAAAGGGACAATAAGAACAATATTCTCAGACGACCTGAGGAACCACCAGATCCACCTAAAACCTGGTTATCGCCAGTCAACTTAGATTTCTTAAGCAGGCTCTAACTTAATGTTTGACTGCGTATGTAGAATATAGAAACCTGTTTGATACCTGGGTCACAGGGCCCTCTTTAGGTAACATATCCGGGCCTGCAGGGAGTTTCGGCTGGAAACCACAACAAAACAGAGGAAACAGCTTAATGACACTGACTGAAAAATACAATAACCTTCATATTCAATAATAATAATCAATCATACTGAAATGTTTCTACTGTTACTTTTTAAAAATGAAACTCATAAAACAACAAACCCACAGTCACAGTCGTCATTCAATAACACTCATAGAGCCAGCAGTAAACATGCCAACTGATTAGCTCACTAGCTTTGTCTACACCAGGGGTCATCAACTACATTTGTCCAAGGGCCAGAATTTTTCTCAACAGACACTGTGAGGGCCAGATGCTCTCGTAAAATAAAATAAAATTTATATTGTATCCTAAGTAATATATTATTATTTGATATATAAATTTTCCTTCCAAATTTATGTTATTTTTTAGCCTTTGTCAGTGTTAACAGACTCATATTACCTGTACTGCAGCAAGCCACTAGGGGGCGATTGCGATATTTTAGGCTTCATATTTGTGAGGCTGTCAAGCTGTCCATCACTGTCACATGCAGTGTCATAGTTTGTGGAGAACACTGGCAGGAGAAAGGCCTTCTGAATATATTTCAAGCTTGAAAAATGGCACTCTCGAAGAGCCTTAAGCAGAAAGTTGATGCAGAAAACCGCAGCTTTAATGAAGAATGGACTGATAAGTATGTATTCATAGTGCCAACTTTTAGAAATGCTGTACCTGTGTGCCTCATTTGCAACGAAACTGTCGCTGTCACTAAAGAATATAATCTGAGGCGTCAGCACAACAGAAAGCATGCAAGCTTCAAGGAGTTGTATCCTGAACAGTTAGAGGCCCGTCAGAGAAAAATTGCTGCTTTGAAATCTCAATACTCCCATGCCAGCGGAATTATTAACCGAACTTCAACTCAACAAGAGAGGGCAACAAGTGCGTCTCTGCAGGCTGCCTGGGTACTCTCCAAGCATAACAAGCCATTTGCCGATGCTTTACTGTGCGCTATTGTGTGGGGAAAGAAGCCCAAGCAAGGACATTTGTGAAAAACGACTATAGATAAAATGAGCATATGAAACAATAAAAGAAATGTTAAATGAGAGCAACGAGTTTATCGTTATTTTTGATTGAAGGCAGGCTATGGCACAAGCTACTTTTCAGAGGGCGTTTGTTTCATTTGATTTAAAAATATATATATATATATAGAAACATACTTTTTCCTCCTTTCTAGGGTATTCCTGAATTCAGTAATATTCTGGGGGCTAGATGGAAAGCTCTGGCGGGCCGGATGTGGCCTGCGGGCCGCCAGTTGACATACACTGGTCTACACCATGTGACCTTCACTATACAGGTCTTAGCGGTCCCTGGAGACATCATGAGATGGGAAGGGAACCTATCTTTACAGGAGACACAACAACAACACAGATAAGTGTGAGGAACCATTTAATTTAAAACGCGTCATGAACAACAGCCAATGAAACATCAAAGATCATTTCAACACACAAGACTGTCCAATGAGAAGTCAGGACACAAACAACATCCAATTAGAGCATCAGGACACAAAATCTTTCCAATCACAGTTTACTGGTGCTGACAGGTTAAGGGCGGGGCTTACATCACGTCAAAAATATGTTTGTTGGTTTGTTCACAGCAGCATCCCGATAACACGTAAAACACACTAGACATTAGGGAGGTGAATCTGGTGTTTGTGTGTGTGTGGGGGTTGGGGGGGGTGGGGTCCTGGCTGGGCCAATCAGATCATCTTCTGAGGACCATCAACAGTGCAGTTATTTGAGGTTCCAGCAGGAACAGCTTCATGTTCCTCATGTTCAGTGTTTCTGACTGACAGTTTGTGATCAACATGAATCCAAAGATGAACAGCTGAGTTAGAAAACATCTGCATCTTTGATAAAAAGTCAAAAACTGAAGGAGAGAAATCAACTACAAGCATTTCACTAACAAACAGCCAATCACAGAGCTTCACATTCTGTTGGTGAGCTGAAGCTAAATTTCACACTTTGTAGAAACCTGATCAAACATTCACACCTGTCTTCTTCTCCACAACAACAGCAGTCAGTTGAGGCTCATGGGTATTGTAGTATTTAGAGACAAAGTGTAAATAAATCAAACTGTTGGTCAGAACATAAACCAATGGTTCCATCATCCAGTAACATTACATTACATATCTATATCCAATGAACGTGATCCTACTGTCACATGACTGTCATGTGGTCTTAGTGAGCCTCAGGTGAGAAAGAAACACGTAAATGGCTGCAACTCCCACCAGTCAGGACCACTGAACATGAATAAAAGCAGCTGACTGAGGACTTTAACATGGATGAACATCTTCAGTAGTTAGGGTTAGGTTATTTGGTTTCATGAGGTTTTAACTGGTTTTATCTGGTTTTATCTGGCTTTCTCTGCTTCTCCACTCAAGATTTCTCGCTCTTGTCTGTTTCTGTCTTTTATATACTTTTTAAATCACTGTTTCTGTTTGTTCTGTCTTATTATACGTTGGTCGGTCGGCTGTAAAGCACTTCACAAGTAAACTGCACAAATAAAGTTTGACTGATTGATTGATTGTTTGATCCAGCCAGGCCATAGAGACAGACAGACAGTCAGACAGACAGACAGACAAACAGACAGATATCTTTTTGTGCTCTGATTCTTTTTTAAGTCAGTTCAGTCCAGTTTAACCAGTTAGATTCAAACCACTTCTGGATCAGTTTAGCAGGTCCAGATGACATCAGACCATCACAGTCCAGAATCCAGAAACCAGTCTGATGCTCCTGGTCCTCCTCCTGTCTTGGAAATCTATAAAACCACAGATACTGGTTCCAGTATGATATCTTGTCCCAGCCTGGTCTCTCTGGTGCCATCTGGTCTCTGTGGTTCTGGTCCAGTTGCTCCAACAGAACCAGCAGAGTTTGAAACCAGGATTCATCAATGAGAGCTGGCACAGGATCTGCTCAGTGTGGTGGAAAAATAAGGACCTGGAAGGTTTTAGAAGGTCCTGAATGAGTTCTACAAAGGTTCTAGATGGTTCTGTAAGGTTCTCAGACAGTTTGTAGAACAGCGTTCTTATCTCATCTTCCTCAGTCTGGCTCTGTTCTCCTTGTCTCGTTTCTTTAAGGATGCGATGTAATGGTGAAAGAGAACTTCCTGTTCCTCTTTCCTGTTGAGGGCATTGAACCGCTGGTCACCACGGTAATGAGCACAGAACTCCTTAAATGTCGATCTGCAGAGAAAAACATAGAGAAATGTAATAAATACCATAATGTTCCCTCCGTCGTCCTGAACCGTTTAAAACGTGAGACACAGCAGAACTGAAAGTGAAACAGCATCAGACTGACGTGATCATATCAACGACTTCATCAACACTTATATTATTTATATCATCGTCTTCATGCTTCACTGTGATTGGCTCAGCTGTTTCAGAGCAATGAGATCAGTCCGTGTTGTAGTTGTCCATGTGACTAAAACTAATAAACATGTGATTGTGGCCCCAGGAGACACACCAGAGTCCTGAAGTCTGAACTTTGACTTTGATTCATCCTCAGAATTAGATGAAGTATTTTCTCGATGATGACATTCAGGCTGCAGCCTCAGTTTCTAAAAACGTTGTACCAACCAAACACAGAGCGTCAGCTGGAGTTTGAACCTCAGTGTTCTGACAAGTAGATAAACACCTGCTGGTCCAGGTAAAGAGGGGGACCCAGGTCAGATTTTACAGGAACAAAGCTGAATAATTAAGAGCCATGTGGTAAATAATGAATGAGTGATACCTGCTGGTGATCTTTGCCTCTTCCAGCAGCTGTCTGAACTCTTCTCTGGCTTTCTGGAGTTTACTCCTCTTCTCTTTGTACTCATCCTTCACTCTGCTCTTCACAAACTGATCAAACACCTGCACACGCACACAGGTAACACATCATCACCTGCTGCCTGTCAGAGACCGCAGTCAACTCTGTTGTGTTTTTACATCAGAACAGTGTAAATTAATGTCAGACTTTTAAAACATGTGAAACACTTTGTTGTTGTTTGAACCTGTTTCCTTTGATCTGAGGTCAGCAGCAGGTATCGAGGGTCAAACACCATCTTGTGAAGCTCCTTCTCCCAGGTGGAGAACGCAGAAACCTCAGGACAGACAGAGATCAATATATTTTTTTACTTTATCTTATCTTTCAATAAATTACTTTTATAGTTTACAGTGTTGAAATATACATAGTAAGTGTGTTATTTTTCGTATATGCACAGATAATGAGCTCTGAACAGATACATCAGACAGGAACATCCAAATATTTACACAGATCTTGTCTCATATCATCTTCATCAGATTCAGACTTTTACTTCAGTATCAAAAGTGACACAAAAAGTGAGTACAGCTGATTGTTGAAGTGCCAGCAGCCAATGCAGCAGGACGTTTCATGATACAGATGTGACCAAACGAACAGGCAAAAAACACAAAGGTGTTCTCAGGTTTAACATTCACACTTGCCTTCAGTAAGTTTTTTTAAATCATGCGATTTGGCCCAAAAATACATGTTTTTGTGTGTTACCCCTCTCTCCAGCATCATTTCCCTAAAATGAGCAACACGAAGCTCCAGTGGCAGGAGTTTAACTTCTCCTGGATGAGGGACGAGAGACATTGGTTCCTCTATTCTACAGAGAGACAATGAGACAGGTGTGGTTACAATCTTGAACCCCACATGTAACCAATCATATTGCTCAGTGGTGATGACATCAGCGTCATCAAACAAAACTCTGTTTTGCTCTGTGATTGGCTCGGTCAGATTCACCTGGTCCTTTTGGAGTTGTGTTCATGTTCATCATCATCATTACTATGGAGACCAGATGATTGACAACCAAAGCTGCTCTCTGTCAGAAAGAGCCAGATGAGTTCTACAGTTTAAACACTTGAAAGAATTTAAAAGTATTTATTATTATTGTAATGTTATTGATTGACAGACTTGTGAGATGACAGACAGGAAAAGTGACAAACCGGCAGGTGTCATCCTCTTCCTCTTGTGGGGTGGGTCCTCAATGATGCGGCTGATGTCTCGACCAATCAGCTCACCCGGTCTCTCCCAAACAGATAGGTGGATTGTGGGATTGAAGAAGAAGACCCTATCGTCTCCGGTCCACACCACACACCTGAACATACACACACACACACACACACACACACACACACACACACAGTCACTCACTATTCATATTGCAAACACTGAGATCACAGATGCCACCTTACCTCCATCTTGACCCCCAGCTAGGTATGCTAAGCTAACATGTTAGCATTAGAGTTGTAACACTGTCAAAGAAACTAAGTTCAGCTGCTTGGTATCCACCATCTTCTTCTTTTAGTCACCCAGTGACCAGGACCACAGTTGAGGACAGGAACAGAGATCCACTGGTGAATCCAGAGCTTCACCTTCAGGATCCACTCCATCTGAACCACCACCTTAGTGTTGACTTTGCACCCTAACTTAAGAGAGAACTTGCGTATAGCTGATGCACCCGGCTACAGTCCTCCTGAATCTGAGGATCACCAATCAGCCAATCCATCAGAGTCTCCTTTCAGCAGCCTGATGGACGTTTTCCCAGGGATGTTGAACAGTGTGATACCCTGACAATTGGAGCTCACCCTCCAGTTCATTGTTTTAAAAGGAACCCCAGACTATTAAGACTTGTAGGCCTTATTAGATTAACATTGGCACCAGCTATATAAATGTGATATAACATTTTAAGATGGCAGCAGCTGGTCCGAACTTGTCAACAAAATCAGTTTCATATATAAGTTTGAGTGTATCCTGAATGAAGAAGTAGGTTGAAGAAAGTATGCATGGAGGATACCTGTCTGATGCACATTACCATACAAAGGACAATTCCAGACATGCAAGGCCAGGCGTCGATACTGAAAGTGGAATCAGAAGACCACCAAATTGGAAGAGACCCAAGGCTCTGAGACCTGGAGTGTTTCTTTACAACAGGTATGAGACAAGTGAGAAAGAAGATGCCATGATCAGGAGTATGAGAGGCGAGAGACATTAGAAAACTATGCATACAGTTATAATGGCAGTAGTCAAAGCTGAAACAGACTCAATCTTCGATGACTTTGGTACCGCGCTGCTTTGATAGGTACCTCACTATCAAAGCTATAGTAGTAACAAACAAAAGTGGATGGTAACAAACATTTTGGAGTGCAGGTACAAGGAGGATGAACTGGAACAGTACAGCCTAAAAGAAAACATGCATATCAGCAGGATTGAGGAGGAGAAGGCAGGCGAAGAGACAAGGTGAAAATGTATCACCACTGTTTGCATTATTTATCAATGACCTAGAGGACTATCTACTATAGAGGGCTGCCAGCCTGTTCATTCTGCTAACACCGTAATAGATAGTCCCATCCAGCAACTCAAAGGGCCGCACCACAGGCTAATCAAGTTGGCGATTCTCAGCCTCCTCTTTCATTTCCAACAGGTTAGGGTTAGGGTTAACCCTAACCCTCTCTTCCCCAACACCCAAATGTATTTTTTCCAGGTGTTAATAACTACACTCTAGCCACAGCAGCACCTCCGATCCAGCCAGCTTCATTGGCTTGTTGCCCTTCTCCTGCCTTATGCCAGCAGATCCTCTCCGGTAATTACGCAGATTTACCTCAGCTCCTTCAGCCATCCATTATTGACACTAGCCGGCCCAGAGAAATGCAGACCAACCTCGGTTCAGTGCAGCTCCGTTACCCATTCCCTTCCAGGTCAAAGGACTTAACCCCGCTGAGTTTGCCCTTGCTTTCTCTCTATACCGCGACATTATCTGTACAGCCTTTGCCGCACGTACAGCCGAGCTAGACAATTATCTATTCATCGTGCTAGACATGGCCTTACGTTTCAGAGGGATGGGTTTCTATAGCTACCATGTTCATTTTGCTAATCAGGCAGCTGGCCGGATACAGCAATTTAACCAGGGAACGTACTGGGGCGCACCTGATTCAGAACTCTACTGCCGAATCTTTGCAGCCCGTACGTCCCTCTCCTGTGAGTTATGCGGAGCCCCTTCCCACCCCGCCACAGCATGCACAGTCAGTGCTCCACCACCTCGCTCACGTCTCTCTTCCTCGAGCAACACCCCAGTAATTAACCGTTTATCATCCGCCGCACCCCCACCTCCCATCATCCCCAGGCCGGCAGACATACGTCCTTCAGGTAATGTCCCCATGCCGAAGGGAGTCAACAGACGAGGACGGCCAATCCTCTACCAGGGAGGTCAGGACGGTATGCAATAACTTCAACCACCTGGGTTGCACCCTTTCTAACTGCCATCTCCTGCACATCTGCTCCTTCTGTGGAGGTGCTCACGCCAGGAGCGCCTGCCCCCACAATCCTACCATCCCCGCAGACGGACTAGCACGGCTCCTCTGCACCCCAGTTAAGGTACATGTCCTTGCTACGGCGCTGAAAAACCATCCTGATAGACAGTTTGTTCAGTTTCTCATCAATGGTTTCACATATGGTTTCCATCCAGGCATAGAAGTACTCCCCAACACTTCCCACATCTGCCACAACCTTCAGTCCGCGCTCAAAGAACCACACACCGTTGACACCCTCTTGGCTAAAGAAGTCAAAGACGGATTCATGATAGGCCCACTCGACATCCCTCCTTTCCCAGTGTTCCGTATCAGCCCAATAGGTGTTGCCACTCGGAGATACTCTGGAAAAAAGAGGCTCATAATAGGCCTGTCCTCCCCACACGGCTCACACATTCTGAGCATCAACAGCGTCATTCCTAGTCCAGACTTCTCCATGCAATATGCAACTATCGATCATGCTATCACCCTCACCCTCCACGGAGCCTGGCTTTCTAAAGCAGATATTATCAGCGCATTCAAAGTCTTGCCCATCCATCCAAACTTCTGCCGTTTTTTGGGAGTTTACTGGAAAGGAGCCTTATTGTGTGCCTTACTTTCGGTTGCAGAAGCAGTCCCAAGATCTTTGACTCTCTTTCAGAAGCCCTGTGCTGGATCCTCACTAACAACTACAGACTCCCTTACGTACTCCATCTTCTCTACGATTTTCTCGTCGTCACTCCACCATCTTCCCTTCCTCACCTCGGGCTCACTACTCTCACTACAGCTTTCTCAGACCTTGGCGTCCTCTTTCCAATGAGAAAACCTCGGGCCTAGCACAGTCATAGAGTTCTTAGGTATCACCCTGGACTCGATCTCCTTCCAGGCATCTCTGCCCTCGGAGAAAATACAGCACATCGCTCTGCTTTTGCCGAACTATCTCCTGGCAGACAGATGCACAAAATGTCAGCTACTAGCCCTCCTTGGCCACCTCAATTACGCCATTCGCATAATCCCACAGGCTAAATCTTTCCTGTCCAGCCTTTTAACTAAAGCTGCAACCGTCCCCTCTCTCCATGACAGAGTAGTGCTGGACGGTGCATGCATAATGCAAATGCAAATGTGGCAACATTTCCTGTCTTCTTGGAATGGCATTTCCTTCGTTTACAACGACTTCATTACTCAACCCGAGGACATTCAACTCTATACGGAGATCCTTCCATAGGTTTCGATAGGTTTCCATAGGTTTCGGCAGCTACTATGGGGGGAGATGGTTCGCTTCCGCTTGGCCCCCAGAATTCAAATCTCCTGACTCTGAATCCCGTTCTCCTTCTTCCGCGCTTCACGAACTATACCCCATCGTCATAGCCGCCATCCTTTGGGGGCACAAATGGTCCAGGAAATCCATACTCATCCACTCCGATAACACTGCAGTCATAGAAATCCTAAACAAAGGTTGAACTCGGTCTCCAGCCATCATGCAATTCCTGCGCAGACTCACATTAATCTCGGCTCAACATCAGTTCATCCTCAGGGCAGCTCATGTTCCCGGTTGTCACAACAGCATCGCCGATTCATTATCTTGTTTCTTATTCCAGAAATTCAGACTCTTGGCCCCAGAATCGGATGTTCATCCCACACCAGTTCCACCATTTTCAGCCACAACATTCCTCTAGCTCCACAGCTGGAAAACCTCTGTAATGCTTCTCAAGAAGCCATCCGTAACAGCTTTGCTCCAAGTACTCTCTCAGCCCATCTAACCGGCTGGAATTGTTTCAAGGCATACCACGCCGCCTATCACCTGCCATTTCCTTCTCCGGACGTCATGTCCATCTGCACGCAATCAATCTTAACAATCTCTGTCAAGATCATACTCAACTCGGTTCTACTTAATCTGACTCTTTTGGGGGTCTGTAATCTGCTCGGGTGGAAACACACCGAGACGGAACCCCCACACTGAGTCTCCCTCCACCCTGGTCTTTACTACGACCTCCCAGACCAGTCTAACAGACGCCATCTTTCTTCCACCTCCACCCCTCCCCTTTACATTCATTCATCAGTCTACGACATTCAATACTAGAATATTCATTAAACCCGTAAACGACATTGTTGTGGCGTGGTCCTTGCTAGTGAAATTAAGTTAACTAGTTGACTTAGGTTCGGGAGCAGGGCCAGGCCTCAACCACACCTCTAATAACCTGCCAAGCCTACTTATACCTGGCAAACCATCCAGCACCGTTTGCCTCAGATTTCTCGACCCACCCTCCCTTTCCCGTTCCCTCTCATCCCTACCTCATCCCTCCCTCTGGTCATCCCTTCCCACATCCCTTCACCCTCTCTTCCATCCTCCCCTCATCCCTTCATCCTCTCTTCCATCCTCCCCTCTTCCCTTCATCCCCTCTTCCATCCTCCCCTCATCCCTTCCCACATCCCTTCATCCTCTCTTCCATCCTCCCCTCATCCCTTCCCACATCCCTTCATCCCCTCTTCCATCCTCCCCTCATCCCTTCCCTCATCCCTTCCCACATCCCTTCATCCCCTCTTCCATCCTCCCCTCATCCCTTGCCTTTCAATCCGATGCCCACTTCTCTCACGTCTCATTCTAGGTACTGTCTGGGGGTCTGTAATCAGCTTGGGTGGAAACACACCGAGATGGAACCCCCACAGAGTCTCCCTCCGCCCTGGTCTTTCAGAATCAGAAACTGTTTATTGCCAAGTAACATACATTACAAGGAATTTGCCGTGGTCTGATGGTGCTATTGTTTCGATAACAAATAAGTAGAATATAAAAGGTAAAATAAAAATAAAAATAAAAATAGATAAATAACAAACAGTGCAGTGACCAGAATAAAGTAAAGTGTCCAGATAAAGTGTCCAGTAGGGGGTGGGTGCGTTAATGTAACGCAGTGAGGACAGGGGCGGTGTACGTTAATACGTTAATACTTCACTACAACCTCCCAGACCAGCCTAATAGACGCCATCTTTCTTCCACCTCCACCCCTCCCCTTTACATTCATTCATCAGTCTATGACATTCAATACTAGAATATTCATTAAACCCGTAAACAACATTGTTGTGGCGTGGTCCTTGCTAGTGAATGGACCGGTAAAAATAGCAACAGGTAACGGGAGCACCATTAGCTCACCTCTCGAGTGCGAACAATTTACATCAACGACCCATACTGCATTGTGCACGTAAAGTGATGGCTGCCTCCATGGGTCAAAATATGCATTCAACGTTGATTAAGTATGAAGTAATGAAAATATTTCACGCGTTTCTAACAACATACTTTAGTAGGCAAGCGTAATTATAGGATATTGAGGCTGTAATAGTCGAGGTTCCTTTTAAAAACATGAATCACCATCCCGGTCTGCCAGTCCACAGGTACTGTCACCAACATCCAAGAGACACTGAAGAGTTGAGAGAAATGTTTGGGTTTACTATGTTTTGAGTCTGACTCATATCTTGCACCATCACCACTGGTTGATGCCAAATGCATGCTGGGATACTTTTCTTCCCAAAGTCCACACACACACACACACACACACACACACACACACCGGATCTGTCCCAACACCACCACTTGTGATATTTATATTCCATCACAGATATTCCATCACTGACCCTCTGCTGGACGCCCTGCAGTTTGCCTACAGAGCCAACAGGTCTGTAGACGACGCTATCAACTTGGCCCTACACTTCATCCTCCAGCACCTGGACTCTGCAGGATCCTACGCCAGGATCCTGTTCGTGGACTTCAGCTCTGCCTTCAACATGATCGTCCCGGCTCTTCTTCAGGACAAGCTCTCCCAGCTCAATGTGCCTCACCCGACCTGCAGGCAGATCACAGATTTCCTGTCTGACAGGAAGCAGCATGTGAAGCTGGGGAAACACGTCTCAGACTCGCGGACGATCAGCACCGGCTCCCCTCAAGGTTGCGTTCTTTCTCCTCTACTCTTCTCCCCGTACAAAACACATCTGCACCTCCAGTCACCAGTCCGTAAAGCTCCTGAAGTTCGCAGACGACACCACCCTCATCGGACTCATCTCTGGTGATGATGAGTCTGCCTACAGGTGGAAGATTGATCATCTGGTGACCTGGTGCAGCGACAACAACCTGGAGCTTAACGCTTCAAAGACAGTGGAGATGGTTGTAGATTTTAGGAAGAGTGCAGCCCCACCCGCCCCCATCAACCTGTGTGACTCTCCAGTGGACACTGTGGAGTCCTTCCGTTTCCTGGGCTCCATCATCAGCCAGGACCTCCGGTGGGAGCTGAACATCAGCTCCCTCATCAAGAAAGCCCAACAGAGGATGTACTTCCTGAGGCAGCTGAGGAAGTTTAACCTGCCACAAACAATGCTGGTTCACTTCTACACTGCCATCATAGAGTCCATCCTCACCTCCTCCATCACTGTCTGGTACGCTGCTGCCTCCACCAAGGACAGGGGCAGACTGCAGCGTATCATCCGCTCTGCAGAGAGGGTGATTGGCTGCAACCTCCCATCTCCTCAGGACCTGTACTCCTCCAGGACCCTGAGGAGAGCAGGGAAGATCGCTGCCGACCCCTCCCACCCCGGACACTATCTGTTTGACCCCCTCCCCTCTGGCAGGAGGCTGTGGTCCATCAGGACCAAAACCTCCCGCCACAAAAACAGTTTCTTCCCCTCTGCAGTGAGGGGCTGACGAACACGGCCAAAGTCTTGCACTGACACCCCCCCACACACACACACACACACACACACACAAACACAAGCTATATGTTACATCGCCACCACCCCCTACTGGACAATACTGGACACTTTACCTGGACACTTTATTTTGGTCACTGCACTGTTTGTTATTTATCTTATCTTATTCTTTTACCTTTATATTTTTACATGCTTGTTGTCTGTCAGATTATATGTTATGTGTTAAAAAAATGTAGCACCATCAGACCACGGCAAATTCCTTGTAATGTATGTTACTTGGCAATGCAGTAGTCAAGTTCTCACTCTAAGACCACAGTGTGGAGATTAATCAGAGCTCGCTGAGACAAACTTAGTTAATAAGGCTCACTAATGCAAATACAGTCGTCATTAGTTGAACAGGATTTAAAATCTATTGGATAAAGGATCCTAGGTGGGACTTGCTACGTCATTAACTCCAACTTCTTCATAAATGTCTGATTATTGTCAGTCCTAAAACCAGTTTATAGCCTGATTACCACCAACAACAGCTCGACTGGTGTGGAGGTGATGTCAGCTCCCAAACCATGCTGGGTAAAATGCGCATTTGAGTATTTAGAGCATTAATAGGGTTTGTGACATGATGTTTCACAAGACTAGACAGATTGAGGAAGACAAACAGGAGTTTCACAGTCAGTGTCTGATCCTCCTGTTCACCACTGAATGACAAACAAACAGAAAGACAAACAAACAAACAGTAAGACAAACAAACAAACATAAAGACAAACAGACAACCCAACAAACAGACAAACAACTGACAGACAGACAACAGTTTCCACGTTTCTGTTTACAGGCTAACATGTTTCAACACAAGCACAACAACCAAACACTGACACTGTTTTGGTCTGCATTAGTTCACGGTTGTCATGGTAACACCGCTGAATAAGGCTGGATAAAGCTTCACTTCTGAATATTAAAGTCATTAGAAACCATCAGAATCTGTAGAAACATTCAGTGGACTGAATCTGCTTCTGATGATGATTCAGTCCACTGAATGTTATAATATTTCTATACTAAAAATTGTCAAGAAATATAAATAATATAATATAAACAGTGAACTGTACAAAGTATGTTTGTGTATGTGTGTGTCTGAGAGAGACGGAGCAGCAGTTACCATGGCGAGCCCGGGACAGGAGTGGAGGCGACAGGACGTTTGTCTTTCCTTCCATCTTCACTTCCCTCCTCCTCCTCGTCTTCCTCCTCTCCTCTGTTTACAGACACACCAACACACTGCAACACAGACGTGCACACACAAGACATAAAAAACCATAACCAATCTGATCAGAGAACAGTGAATCAATAATTAAATAATCAGCAGGGGAAATAACATCATCAGAGTTATCAGTGATCAATAGTCTCCTGATGATGGGGTTATGGATGGAGCTCAGTTAAATGTAAAAATGACCTGATGCTCATCAGAGTATTTTGATATTGATTATCTGACATCAGATCTAATCCAATATGTGTCTTCGTTGTTTTCCTTCATATTGGCAAACTGATGCTAAAGGAACATTTCATTAACACGCAGTCACATTAGTGAAGATATTGAAATCAGTTTGACAGCAGAATAAATAAGTACATTTAATTCCACTACAATACTGTAATTATTTCCTCTATCATCTGACGATCCCTCCGATTTATCTGGTGACCCTTTGGAGGGTCCTGATCCCTCAGTTGGGAATCATTAGACTAAACTAGGTAACTGTTTATAAAGTAGTTAAAAGTAGCTCTACCTCCAGCTGCTACAACAGTAAAATGACTTGAGTTTTAAATGCAGGACTTGCAGGTGTAATGAGGTATTTTCATATTTTTATATTGTTGTTTTGGTATTTCTAGAAAAGGATGTGTGTCTGTAGCCAGGGGCCCCAGAGGTCCCTGGGAGCCCACTGTCCAATAATCACTCGACGAATGTGAGGACTCACCTGTTTGTTGTTGTCTGACGTTCTCTCTGTTCTCAGAAGTAACGCTCCTCCATAAGAAACTTTACCTTCACTTATCCCTCGCTTCTCTGACAGGAAGAAAGAATAAAACGTTATTTAAACTGCTGAGAGAAACAAACACTCTGAACTGACACTGAAAATACAACAAATAGACACCAGACAGTTAATATACATTTATATTATTACATTCATATTATTTATATATATATTTTGTTATCAATCAGTCACTGATCAGAAGAGCTGAACTAACCCTCCATCATCTCCATCGGAGACTCCAACAAATGATAACAGCTGGAACTGTATTCAACTCTAAGACTTGAACCTGGAGTACATGAAATGGACCTGGACTAGACCTGGACCTGGACTGGACCTGGACTGGACCTGAACTGGGCCTGCACTGGATCTGAACTGGACCTGAACTAAATCTGAATAGGACCTAAACTGGACCTGAACATTCAAATCAACAAACCTCCTGTTTACTTAACTTTAAGATGATTAATCTGTTTCAGAAACAATGTTTCACTGTGAGGAGATGAATCTTCAGCTTTAGGAAAATAAACCGATAACATGTGACAGATGAACAGAATTCCTCTGGCTAACTGTGATCCTCCATGGGAAGATGAGATGTTGTGACAGCAAACACATGGTCATGTGACCATGATGTCAGAAACCATCAGTGATATGAAGTCAGATCAGACTCAGTTTAACTCTGCAACACAAACCTAACCTAACATAACCTTATCAAGATTTAAACTTTAACATTAGGTTTGTATGAAGAAAGTCCTGATGAGTTTATTTTGAACACATCTACACAAAAATCTGTTTTAACCCTTAAAGGAGTCCTTGACAGATTTATCATAACACTCCTGTAACACTGTCAGACTCATAATGGACAGTTTAAAAGAAATCTAAATCAGTGCAGAAGAACCAGAGATATTGTGTTTTTTATTGCACACATTCTTCTTCCTTGTCAAAACTTGCTGCCTACATTACCTACTCTTCCTCTGACATTTAGGTGTGTTATGCTAGTAGCGGCTAATGTAGCCTGGAACCTTTAGCCTGCTGCAGAGATGAGCAGCGGGCTGCAGAGGTCTGGTCAGCAAATTAACATGAACAACCAACCAGACAGACAGACAGACAGGTCTTACTGTGTCTGTAGTCGGTCAGCAGAGTGAATCTGGAAGAAAACCGTGAAGAAAAGATGGAAGGATGAACTTCCTTCATCACCTGAAGAAAGAGAGGAAACAGTTATTAGAGTAAATTAAATGGACAGACAGAGAGACAGAGAGCAAACAGACAGACAAACACAGACAGACTCACCTGGACAGGTAAGACAGGCCACCTGTCGATGCAGAGCTGAGAGGGAGATACAGGCCCAAATACACACTGCTGTAAGAGAGAGAGAGAGAGAGAGAGAGAGAGAGAGACAGTGTGTCAACAACATGTGCACCTGTCTCACCACTGGACATGGACCTGTCTCCCTCTCCACTTCTCTCCTACAAGTGCTATGCTGATGACACCCAGCTAATCATGTCATGTCAAAGCTCCACCTAAAGCCCAACCTGGACAAAACTGAGCCTCTGTTCCTCTGAGGGAAAGAGTTCCCTCACGGGGGCCTGTCCATCACCATGACAACAGCATGACATCGCCATGACAACAGCATGACCTCACCATGACAACACCATGGACAGCGAGGAACCTGGGAGTGACCCTGGATTAACATGGACATGGCAGCCCAGGTGCTCATCCTGGTGTTTGTCATCTCCCACCTGGACGACTGCAACTCCCTCCTCGCAGTGGGCCATCAGACCTGATAAGGGAAATGCTCCATCCTACCTCCAAGCCCTGGTCAAATTCTCCACCCCGGTCAGACCACTGTGCTCCTCTGCCTCTGAAAATTCCCATGACTGAGAGGAGCCAGTGGTCGCTTATCTCAAATAGAATCTTCTCTGTTCTGGATCCAAAGTGGTGTAATGAACTCCCCACTGCAGTCATGACAGCAGAGTCACTGCACATCTTCTACTGCAAAAGTACACTATGTCACTGCACTTCTACTGCAGTCGCTGCACATCCTCTAGTGCAGGGTCACTGCACATCTTTTACTGCAGTCACTGCACATCTTCTACTGCAGTCACTGTAAATCCTCTACTGCAGTCACTGTACATCCTCTTCTGCAGAGTCACTGCACATCTTCTACTGCAGTCCCTGCACATTCTCTACTGCAGAGTCACTGCACATGTTCTACTGAAAACCACCTTTTCACACAACAACCCTTGGTGGCCCATTTTTAATGTCTAATTGCTTTAAACTAACAACATCTCTAAGCACTTGTTCTGCAGCACTGAACTTGAATGTGTTTAAAGGGATAAACTGTTCATTTTGGGTGATATCTAGTTCTTGCTCCTCTGTGGTTTAAATGCACTTGTTGTAAGTCATTGGACAAAATCCAATGTAATGTAATGTACCTGTGTGGGCGGAGATAATCTTCTCTCCAGACTGATTGGCCGTAACCATGCCCCTCTTTGCCGTTGATTGGTCAGAACGAAAGGCCTCGCCTCCTTGTCTCTCTGTATGTGAAGCCCCGCTAATTTCCAGTAAGCTCCACCTACAGGATGACATCATCATTGTAGTTATTCATACTTCCTGTTCGATTTGAACTTTTTATCACCAGGTCAGCTTTCTGATCTTTATTCTCAAAACATCAAACTTAAACTGTGAATTATCAGAGTTTCTCATAACATGAATGTGTTTGTATTGTCTACTATTTGTGTTTCAGCTTTCAGTTTAAATTAAGAACAGCTCTTCTCACTCCCACAGTTTCTGATTTTCTATCTTATTTCAAACATGTCTCTCCTGTCAAACACTGTAACTGATCACAGTATCAGCTCTGATTGTTTCTACAGTTCTAAATCGGTACGCTCTCTTCTGGCTGCTGATGTTTTCAAGGTGTACACACTTCCACTGATCCACCATGGGTTCAACTGCTTTCACTGTTCACACTTCCACCAGCATTTAAATTGCTTTCAGTGTACACAGTATACACTGTGTGGATACTGGTGACTTTGACTCTGGTTATTTTGTTTGTAAATATTTCTGCACTCATTTTCCTGTTGTTACTGACTTTAATCACCAGGGGGCGTCTGGACTCACAATGAAGAAAGGAGGAGAGAAAACTGTGTTTGTGTGTTTTCTTTCTCTGACGATGAATGATACATCTTCTTCTCCTCTCAGCTGCTCTTCTTCTTCTCTGCTGACAAATTCAATCAGTGTCACATTAAAATGCAACACACACCACAGGCAGGCTGTGTGTGTGTTTTACAGTGTATGTGAGTGTGTGTGTGTGTGTGTGTGGGTGTTTTACAGGGTGTGTGTTACAGGGCTAGCATGCTAACAACAGCAGTCCATGAAGCTGTTAATGGCACAGCTTTTTTTTGTATTAAACATTTTACAGTCATTAACTGCTTTCTGTCCTTCACTCACTACAGCAAACCAGTATCTCTCCTTAATCAACATTTCCTGAATGAGAGGTCAACCCCCCCCCCCCCCCCCCCCCCCCAGATTGGCTGAGGCCTGAGCTCTGGTGAAAGACACTATCCAGGTGCATTATGGGAAATGTAGGATTTTTTAAACTAAAATTTTGGATATCTACACACAAACATGTAGACCACCTGACAGCAGATGATTGACAGGTACATTGTTACTGTGGCAACCAGTGAGATTCTACCTGAGTCGAATGCACAGCATCATGGGTAAAGAAGAAGACACCTTTCATCCTCTCTCCCTTTTTCTCCTGGTGTGTTAATGTATCTTGCTCGTTTTCAGTCAGGACATAAAACGATGATTCATCTGCATCTGAATGGGTGTGTGTGTGTGTTTGTTTATGTGATTGTGAGAGTGTATGTGTGTGTGTGGGTGAATGTCAATCAATCAATCAAGGTTATTTGTCACATGTAATCATATAAGGTACAATCACAGTAAAATGTAATGTGTGTGTGTGTGTGTGTGTGTGTGTGTGTAGCACACTTTGTCCCACACAGACACACACACACTCTCTCTCAGCAGTAGGTAGCTCAGTTTTGTTTGAAGTATCTCGATCTAATTTTCTGACTTCCTCTCTTCATTCCTCCTCCTCTAATCCCATTTATTTCTTTAATTTTATACCTTTTCTTTATTATCCTCCCACTCCATCCCCCATCCTCCCCCCACCATCCTACCGCCTCCACTCCCACCCCCCTCCATCCTCCCACCATCCTCCCCCTACCAGCCTCACCTCTCTATCCTCTAACCCTAACACTCAGAAACATACACACACAGAAAAAATCAGTACATCAGCGTCTCAAGGGTAAAACTCCTTTTAGTTCATTACTGCTGAAGGCTGTGATGGATCACACACACAGACTGAAACACACACACTCACACACACACAGACTGAAACACGCACACACACACACACACACACACACACTCAGACTTAGAGTCCTCCAGACACCTGAGAGGAAACAGCTGATGAAGCAAAGAGAGATGAAGAAGCGGGGAAGTAGAGGAGTCGGATCAAGAGGAGGAGCAGAGGATGAGGATGAGGAGGAGTAGTAGAGGAGGAGAGGAAGAACACATGGACTGGAGTATGTTTGCTACTCTGACTCTGATGCCTTCTCCGTTCTGGACTACATCAACACCAACATCAACTGTGTCACCAGTCTCAAATGGATTACAACATTCTCAAATCAGAAGCTGCTTTCAGATCAGGTCCTGCTCAGGTCTACAGTTCATCCGGGGCTAAGAGGGGCATCAAGAGGGCCAAGCCTAGCTACAAGCGAAAGATTGAAGAGCAATATAGCAAGGCATCTAGTACATCGCAGACCACAAACCCACCAGCTCCACCCCCCAACCAGCAACACCTCCTTCCCCAATGAGCTCAACAACATTTATGCATGTTTTGACAGGGACAACCGGGAGGTGGCCATCAAGGCTATGCTCCCCGCAGACCACCAGGCCCTCACACTCTCCACCACTGACGTATGTGGTGCACTGAGTAGGTTTAATGCACACAAGGCTGCTGGCCCTGATGGCATCCCCAGACATGTGCTCAGGGCCTGTGCTGAGCAGCTGACTGAGGTCCTGACTGACATCTTCAACATGCCACTGGCCCAAGCAGTTGTCTCCACATGCTTTGAAACCACCTCCATCGTGCCTTAAAGACTTTTGCTCTGCTGCTTTCACCCCACCATCATACAGTGCTTTGAGTGGCTGATCCTGGCTCATATCAAAACCTGCACGCTACTCACACTGGACCTCCTCCAATTCACTTACCACCAGAACAAGAGTACGGAAGAAGCTATCTCCATGGTGCTACACTCCGCCCTCTTCCACCTGGACAACAACAACATCTCTGTGAGAATGCTGTTCATCGACTTGGTTCAGCATCCAAACTGATCACCAAACTCTGACCTTGGTTTCAACGCCTCCCTCTGCAACTGGATACTGAATTCCTAACCAACAGTTTGTTTAGGTCAGACAACAACACCTCCTCAACCCTCACCCTGAACACTGGCGTCCCACAGAGTCCTCCCCTCTACTCCCTCTCCACCTATGACTGCACATCTGTATAATGTTCATTATCAAGTTTGCAGACATCACGAGGGTGGTTGGCCTCATCAACAACAGTGATGAGTTGGCCTGCAAGGAGGATGTCCAGCACCTGTTGGTGTGGTGCGCCGACAACAACCAAGAAGACCAGAGATCTCATCATGGATTTCAGGAAGACCAAAAGTGGCACACACACCCCCAACCATATCAGTGGGATGGAATTTGAGTGTGTCACCATGAAACCGCCTGCTTTAAGTTTCTGGGTGTCCACATGTCCGAGGGCCTTTCTTGGACCTCAAACAGAATCAGAATCAGAATCAGAAATACTTTATTGATCCCCGGGGGGAAATTGTACAGTACCGGTGCTCCCATTCAAGAGTAGAAAAGTAGCATAATTTAGAACTAAAAGTATGTACAAAATATAAAAATAAGAAATAGAAAATAAAAAAATATACACATTTACAGTATTTAAGTGAAATGAGGTTAAAAAAAAATATATACAGTAAAAATGTGTATGTATGTATGTGTTGCACTGAAGTGTATGACTATATATGTATTGCACCATATATGTATTGCACTTAAACATTTAGAATAAATAGTGAGGTAGTGTATGAACAGGTGAAGTAGATACAGATTTCCAGTCTCTTCCTGAGTGTCTGACACTCAGAGGGAGGAGTGGAACAGTCTGATGGCCACAGGCAGGAATGATTTCCTGTGTCGCTCTGTTGTGCATTTGGCAGGAATGAGTCTCCCACTGAAGGTGCTCTTGTGTCCGACCAGTACGTCATGGAGAGGATGTGAAACATTGTCCAAGATGCCCCGCAGCTTAGACAGCATCCTCCTCTCTGACACCACCGTCAGAGAGTCCAGCTCCACCCCCACAACGTCACTGGCCTTGCGGATCAGTTTGTTTAGTCTGTTGGAGTCCGCCACCCTCAGCCTGCTGCCCCAGCATGCAACAGCATAGAGGATAGCACTGGCCACCACAGACTCATAAAACATCCTCAGCATAGTCCGGCAGATGTTGAAGGACGTCAGCCGCCTCAGAAAATAGAGACGACTCTGGCCCTTCTTGTAGAGGGCATTGGTGTTCTTTACCCAGGCCAGTTTATTGTCTATGTGAACTCCCAGGTACTTGTAATCCTCTACAATGTCCACACTGACCTCCTGGATGGAAACAAGGGTCATTGGCACCTTGGTCCTCCTCAGATCAACAGTCAGTTCCTTTGTCTTTGTCACGTTGAGCTGCAGGTGGTTCTGCTCACACCATGTGACAAAGTTGTCCACAGCAGCCCTGTACTCCTCCTCATCACCTTTGCTGATACATCCAACTATTGCTGAGTCGTCAGAAAACTTCTGAAGATGGCAGGTCTCAGTGCAGTAGCTGAAGTCCGTGGTGTAGACGGTGAAGAGGAAGGGAGAGAGGACAGTCCCCTGCGGGGCCCCGGTGTTGCTGACCACTCTGTCTGACACACAGTGTTGTAAGCGCACACACTGTGGTCTGCCAGTCAGGTAGTTGACAATCCAGGACACCAGGGGGGCATCCACCTGCATCTCCGTCAGCTTCTCACCCAGTAGAGCTGGACGGATGGTGTTGAATGCACTAGAGAAGTCAAAAAACATGACTCTCACAGTGCTCGCCGGCTTATCCAGGTGGGCGTAGATGCGGTTGAGCAGGTAGATGATGACATCCTCCACTCCAAGTCGGGACTGGTAGGCGAACTGAAGGGGGTCCAAGTGTGGCTTGACCAAGGGCCGGAGCTGCTCTAGGACGAGTCTCTCCAGGGTCTTCATGATGTGGGAGGTCAGTGCCACGGGTCTATAGTCCTTGGAGCCACTGGGTCGCGGCGTCTTTGGCACAGGAACGAGGCAGGATGTCTTCCACAGCACAGGGACCCTCTGAAGACTCAGGCTCATGTTGAAGACGTGGTGAAGTACTCCACATAGCTGGGGGGCTCAGGCTTTAAGCACCCTGGGGCTGACACCATCAGGGCCTGCAGCCTTGCTGAAGTGGAGTCTCCTCAGCTGTCTTCTAACATGGTCGGCAGTGAAGCACATTGTAGAGGTGACCGGTGGGGGAGGGGTGGAGTCGTCAGGTTGAAGAGTGCCGTCAGCCTGGGGACTGGGGAACAAGGTGTGAGGAAAGCTCTCACAGGGGGGTGGGGGGCTGTGAGGAGCAGGAGGGGGAGGGGGGAGTGGAATAGGTGGAGGTTGGAGGCAGACAGCAGAAGAGTCATGGGGGGGTTGAGCAGGGCCCACAGAGTCAAATCTGTTGAAAAACAGATTCAGTTTGTTGGCCCAGTCCACACTGCCTTCAGCTCCTCTGTTGTTTGTCGGCCTGTAACCCGTGATGGTCCTCATTCCACTCCAGACCTCTCTGGTGTTGTTCTGCTGGAGTTTCCACTCCAGCTTCCTCCTGTACTTCTCCTTGGCCTCCCTGATCTTCACCTTCAGTTCCCCCTGGATCGTTCTCACCTCGTCTCTGTTGCCAGCTCTGAAGGCCCTCTTCTTTTTGTTCAGTATGGCCTTGATGTCCTTTGTCACCCATGGCTTGTTGTTAGAATAACAATGGACAGTCCTTGCTGGGACAGTGGAGTCCACACAGAAGTTGATGTAATCCGTGATGCACTCTGTGAGCCCATCAATGTCCTCTCCATGCGGCTCACAGAGCGCCTGCCAGTCAGTCACCTCAAAACATCCCTGAAGTGTCTCATAAGCCTCCTCCGACCATCTCCTCACTGTCCTCGTGGTTGCAGGCTGGCTCTTGACTAGAGGCACATAACAGGGGTTGAGGTGCACTAGGTTGTGGTCTGACCTACCCAGAGAGGGGAGGGGAGAGGAGCTGTATGCATCCTTAACGTTAGCATATAGCAAGTCCAGGGTCCTCTCCTCTCTAGTAGGACAGCTCACATACTGTGTGAAGGTGGGAAGTGTCCTAGCCATGGTGACGTGGTTGAAGTCACCCGAAATAGCAATGAGTGCATTTGGGTGTTGAGTCTGTAAACGGGCTATGGCGGAGTGAATGACATCACACGCCGACTTCGGGTTGGCAGAGGGGGGGATGTAAACAGTCACAACAATGGCATGTGAGAATTCCCTGGGCAAATAATACGGCCTGAGTCAACACCTCAACTCTGGTCAAGAAGGGTCACAAGTGTCTCTTGTTCCTGAGGAGACTGAAGAAAGTTCATCTATCTCCTCAGATTCTGGTGAACTTCTACCGATTGAGAGCATCCTTACCAACTGCATCACAGTATGGTATAGTGACTGGAAAGCACTGCAGAGGGTGGTGAAAACTGGCATGCATCATCAGTACTCCACCCTCCTCCCCTCTGGGAGGTGCTACCGGACTCTCTATTCCAGGACCCGTAGACACAGGACCAGCTTATTCCACTCAGCTCTCACCTTCCTGAACTCTGCACCTCTGTGATATCATATCTGATGAGGAGGAAGATGAAGAGGAGGAGGGTGAGAGGTAAAAGGTTTGTCATAAATCAGCCTTTTTCCTCAAACTTCCCTTTTTCAATTATTTATTAACAAAAATACACTGAACTGTGTGTGTGTGTGTCTGTGTGTGTGTGTGTGTGCGTGTGTTACTGTGTGTGTGTGTGTGCGTGTGTTACTGTGTGTGTTAATGTTGATGGTAATTTTATTCTGAAAAACAGGAAGTTGGTCAAGAAAATAGATGATAAGTGTAGAACTGAACTACGAGAGAAGAAGAACATACGAAAGAGGAGGAGAGGATGAGAAGAGGAGATAAGGAGAGGAGGAGGAGAGGAAGAGGAGAGGAGGTGGAAAGGAGAGGATGAGGAGAGGAGGAGAGGATGAGGAGCGGAAGGGAGGAGGAGAGGGGAAGAGAGGATGACGAGAGGAGGAGAGGGGAGGAGGAGAGGAGGAAGAGAGAATGAGGAGAGGAGGGGAGGAGGAAAGGATGAGAAGAGGAGAGGAGGAGAGGAGGAGAGGATGAGAAGAGGAGAGGAGGGGGAGAGGAGAGAGACGAGGAGGAGAGGAGGTGGAAGGGAGAGGATGAGGAGAGGAGGGGAGGAGGAGAGGGGGAGAGGAGGGGAGGAGGAGGAGAGGAGAGATGGAGGAGAGGAGAGGAAGAGGAGGTGGAAAGGAGAGGATGAGGAGTAGGAGGTGGAAAGGAGAGGATGAGGAGGAGGTGGAAAGGAGAGGATGAGGAGAGGAGGAGAAGAGGAGAGAAGAGGAGGAGAGGTGGAGTCTCTGTACTGCTGTAACGTGAATAATAAAATCAGTCTGAGTTAAATGTTTTTTATTTTCCTTCAGTGTTCTTTTGAAATGTCACATGATCAGCTGCAGGAAGAGGTTTCAGGTGAGTCATGTGACTGTTCACTTTAAGTAATGCATCAATAACCCTGATCAATATGACAGAAGCACTGAGTGTCTGCACGATGAGTTTCTGTAATTTTATATTAATGTTTATTTGATTGACTTTCAGAACTAAACATGAACTTCACGTATTTCTTTTGATTTAATAATGTAAATCTACAGCAGTTGTACCTTTTCACTCATGTTTTATTCACATTTTTATTTCATTAATTAATAAGCAGGAAGGAGCTGCAGATGAACACTAGAGGAAATATTTAGAGATGACTCAAGATGATTTGTTTTTGTGTCAGCAGCCTGTCATGGCTTCCGTTATGTTTCCCCTGTGTATGGGTACATCCCAAGTCTCTTCATTGTATCCTTGTTTCCCTCACTTGCGTCTCTTCCACCATGAAGAGAGAGGAAATGAAGAAATGTGTTTTAAGAGTAATGAGGCGTTGTTTCCTCTGAAGCGTCATGTGAAGTGACGTCCATTTCTGATGACGTCGGATCTGCTGGATCGACCAGCGTCTGTCGTTATGTGGCAGCCAGGTGAAGGCTTGTAATGTTGTTACAGTTGTAACAAGGGATGAAGCAGGGTATAGTCTTTATATAGACCCTCACAATAGGGGGCTCCATGTCCAGCCACTGCACCATGCGTGTGTTCAAGTTATTACATCACCTCATTTAGGCCTTTGTTCTCTACAGCTACGAAGAAAACTTGTTTTAGTCACTGTTTTAATTATTAAGACGAGAAGAGAAAGTGTAAAAATATATACATTGTTGAAGGTGTGCAAAGTTAAGTGTCCCCTGATGACAGAAGAGCATGAGAGTTTCTAACACGAGGTCCGATAAATAATGAGCAGTATGATCCAATATGTTGCATACATGCTGCTGTTACTGAGATTAATGACAGAACAAAACAGGTTGTAGATGAAATAAACTTCATTGAAACATGTTAGGATCCCCATCTTCTTGCATTACTTATCATTTCTCTTTGGAGTCCTTCATGTAGGCACATCTGAATTACAGCGATTAATTGCAAAGAAGAAGATAACGGGT
Source organism: Enoplosus armatus (assembly GCF_043641665.1). Lineage (NCBI taxonomy): Eukaryota > Metazoa > Chordata > Actinopteri > Centrarchiformes > Enoplosidae > Enoplosus > Enoplosus armatus. Next base: position 44,555 of record NC_092199.1, on the reverse strand, counting down.
ACTTAACACTTGTACTGTTTCTCTGCTATCTTGTTCAAGTATTTATACGTCATGACATTCAGCTGAAAGTCTTCCAGAAAGGCTGCTCTATAGTATCCTCACACATGGCTACTCAGAGATCCCTCCTCGGTCGTCCAAGCAGAAATAAGATTGGAGACTGGAAAGACTTACGGTTCAAGCGAGGACATATAAAATAAGAGACTTGAGATGTACCCTATGTGAGGCGTAGGCTCCTCCCCTGACTCCCAGCTCTTCACCCAGTCTTTGCCAGATTGTGGTTTCAGCTACAGTGGTAGTTCACACTTCAGGCCTCTCTTTTACATTTCTTGTTTTGCATTTTATTTGACTCATCAACCAGATTAAACTGTCCAATAAAAACATGAAGCTTGACTTCAGTAAATATTAGATTTACACTCTTTCCAAAAGTTATTTTATCTTCTGTTTCAAACTCTAGAGACATCAGTTTTCCGGTAAGGGGAATGACTGAAAGCTCTCACATGGTCCTCACATCTCATTATTATAATCAATTGTCCATGTTTTGGAAATCTGAATATTTACATTCTCTCCAAGATTATGAAAACTTAATTTAACGACACAAAAACGTCTGTAAGAAAATTACAGCGTGGACGTCATGAATGTATTAATAGATCAATGAATAGATATGATGCGGCTCCCCTGCCTTGGTATTGGCTTGCAGTACTGCAACTAAACAATAGTTTCCCCATAGGCCTCCTTTAAAACTAAACTGTTTTTGTAAACCTCATTAAATCTGAACCTTATTAATACAGACCTCCATTAAAACATACATTTATTTACATAGACCTCCATTGAATCTGAACTGTATTAATATAGACCTCCATTAAAACTGAACTTTATTTATATAGACCTCCATTATAAGAGAGGCCTACAACTGCAAACAAACTCAGTTGTTTATATTTGTAAAACGTTTTCAGAGAAGTGTGTGATGTCTGTTGAGATCTGTTCTTATAATTCATCCTGGTTAAAACACAGACTGAAAGAAATTAAATGAGCTGTTGAACTTCCTGATCAAACTCAATGGCAAACTGTCTACAGTAGAAAAACAATCGTCCTGTTCAACAAAAAGACTTTATAGAAGCAGGAAAGGGATGTTGCAAACAGCAGCTTTAACAACGACTACAGACTGACATCACACCTGCAGGACTACACTTTTACATTTACACATAAAAAGAAAATATAATGAGTACAGTCACGATGAACCAATCAGCTTCTTTATAGTGCCACTTTCAGGACAAAATGTATAATTGCTCTCAGTTTGATTTAAACTAAACATGTTTAATTAATTTACAGAAAAATGATGAGAGTTTAATATACAGGCTTTACAATTTTATTATGTAACACACACACACACACACACACACACACACACAGTGTGCTAATGGCTCCTGTGGCCAATTACCTCAATTTCAGCTTCTTCAATCAATCAGTTGCTTATCAGTACAGACTGAGCTCAGTGTGTGTGTGTGTGTGTGTGTGTGTGTGTGTGTGTGTGTCTGCAGTAAAAAGCAGAACCCTGTAAAGATGAGCTATTAGCTGTCCTCCTGAAAACACCCAGTTACACCCTGGAGAACTGTGTTGTATAGTTGTGTGTGTGTGTATCTGTGTGTGTTTGTGTGTGTGTGTGTGTGTATCTGTATGTGTGTGTGTGTGTGTGTGTGTGTGTGTGTGTGTGTGTATGTGTCTGTTTCAACTACTTTGAAATCAAACAGCAGCTTTCAGTGTTTTTGTTTCCACCTCCTTGCTGTTTTTTTGTAACACTGTAAGCTCTCAGGTAGTGGGCGGGGCCTTTAATGACTCACATTGACTGTGAGAGAACCAGGCCTTTATGTAGTATATGTATATTTTAGGTTCTTAATAGAAGTATATAACCCAAAACTGATGTTCTGGGAGCATCCCATATGAAGAAGGTGAGAAGAAGGAGAGTTTCACTGTGGTTGGTGTACATTGTGGGTAATTTAAACAACTGCAGACTCGAGGGGGTTATGCCTTCTTTCCACCAGCATAAGGACGTTCCCACAAGGACAGACAATATTCTGGACTTGCGTTATGGAAACATTACCAATGCATTCAGTGCTTAGGTATATCCTCCACTCTGTTTTGCAGGCCACAGTGTTGTTTTCTCACACTACAAAGTGGAAATGAAACGCACCAAGCCTCAGAGTCAAGGATGGTGTGACTCTGAGGTATGTGTCATCAAGGTCGTCTGCAGAGGCTTCACCTGCCAGTCCAGATGCAGGGCATCACAGGAGAGAACAAAAAGACATCAGCTGATGGAGGTGATCAATTACCCTGATAATTTACATCATTAACCTGATCACTGATCAATAACACAGATAATGGAATCATCTGAACATTCTCTCTCTCGCTCTCTTATTCTGTGTGTGTGTGTGGTGTGTGCGTGTGTGTGTGACGTTATCAGCTCTATTCACAACTCATTACCTCATCAAACACACAAGTCTGGATCAGAGGAGCAGGGGATTGTGGGAAGGAGATTAAACAATGCCTCTGAGAAATCACACACACACACACACACACACACACATTCACACGCACAAACACACACAGTTTCAGGATAATCAAACGCAACAGAAACACAAGGGGCTGTAACGAGCTATTTTACATTTTATAAAAGCTGATGAATCATCTATTATTCATAAAGCAGCAGAACACACACACACACACTTAGTTAATTAGCATGGCAGGATAAAATGCACTGTTAGAATAAGAGTAGGAACCTTTGTCTGTGTTCACTTGTGGATGTCAGAGAGTCATGGAGAGGATGCCTCTCTGATTCTGATCCTGTCGTCTGTTTTTTCTTCTTTGGACGTTCCACTCCCTGCTTCTGTTTTTATTTGGTTTGTGTTCGTGTTGCTGTTGCTGTTACTCTATTTTCAATAATGACACACTGAGCTGTAGCTTTGTCTTGCTGCTGCAGGAAACTAAAACAGATGCTGCTGCTGCAGATCCACAACAGCATGAAATCAAGTACAGCTGGATTTTAATTGGCAAAGATTAAAAATAAACAACAGAACTGAAGAGCAGCTGAACAATAGAGGCACTACAAGTCCCATGATGTAGCTGCAATTTCATAATTCAGCAGTTCCAGGTCGCCTGGTTCACTCTGACATCACTCAGTTGAACCTTTTAAAAAAAGTTTGAAACAATTACATTTTTTTATTAAAACTCTGATTTCTTTGTATTTTCTGAGTGTGCTCAGAGGAACAACTTCCTCAGTGGGCCTATCTTTGATCATGTGACGTCTCTGGTTTAATGAATGATCAAACTGAAACAACAACAGCTCTGTGTTTAAGAACATCTGTGTTATCACCACGTCTACAGAGTCATTTATTAGATTGATTACATGTGAAAGAAAACCAACTGCTCCCACTAACCAGATTAACCAATTAAACCAGTTAACAGTTAAACCAGGTTGATGGTTTTCCTCTGCAGAATCTCTGATGTGAAATAATACTAAAAGATTTAGACAGACACGTCGAGCTCTTCATCCTTGTCTTCATGTTTTAGTTATGAAGATGTCGTGTTTGCATTGTCCACAATCACTCAGCAGATTTCTGTTTAAAGCTGCTGCAGCACCATTAACTCCGTCTAATGTCTAACAGAACCAAAACCAGAACTAGTAACTGATCCAAAATCACTAGGCAGTTGTCTGTAAGGATGCAGGAGCACGATTTACCCTCTCCATCTGAACCAGAACTAGAACCTGTTACAGATCCAAAAACGCATGCAGAACCCTTTACTGATCCAGAACTAAAGATATTACTTGTCATAGCAACAGAGCCAGAGCCCATTACTGATCCAGAACTAAGACAGATATCCAATGTCTTCTTGTTACCACCACTTTCAACAAAAATAACATTAAAAATATTTAGAACAGAGAAACAAAAATCCCAAATAAAACTTTTCTTTTACAAAATATGTTGAAGGTTGCAGTATAAACAGGAAATGTTCCCACATTAGATTATTTATTCTATTTCATCTGTTTGTATTTATTCATTGATTTCTTGTATTTGCTGCTGCACATATTCCTTCACAGATAAAAAACGATCTAAAACTAACTTATTTAATTGTTTTGAGGTATTTTAGAGTTGACTCACAGACCTGTCAGCAGTCAGTTCACTGCTGTTTAATCACAACAACAAGCTCCACCTGATCACTGTACTGATTCAGAATTTGAGGAAACCAGGCTCACCTGCTGGAGGAGGAGCAGCCAGGAGAGGCAGGTGGAGAGGAGACACAGAGAGGAGGTGCAGTGGGAGGGAGGAGGAGGAGGAGAAGGAGGAGAAGTCTTCTGGCTCGGTGTCTCTGGTCTTTGTTGCTTCTCTTATAACGCGACCTGGACACAGAAACATGTTGGTCTGATCTCCATTAGTGCATCGCTCAATGACACCTCAACAACTCCCTGAACCTGATAACAAACTAATTAATAATAACGAAGAGGAGGAGCTGCAGCGGACTTTGATCTTCTGTCTCTCTCATTGTAGATTTTCAACTTTATCACTTTAACAGATATTTGATCTTTTATTTTGACTATGATGAAGACACAGTAATGTCAAAACGTTAGTCTGTTTACATAATTAAAGGCTGCAAATAGATCAGTGTGCTCCAGTATAATTTTTTTCCTTTGGAAATGTAATATTATTTATTATTTTCTTACCTCAAACACACAGAAAACTCAACAAGAGGAGTTCAGAATACCAATAAATGTTCCTGATCTCCTTCCTGCTCTCTAGAGGATGAACCCTTTAGATTTGAATGACTCCATGGTTTTTCCTCTTGCGCCACCCTCAGATGTGTTCATGTTTAGCACCAGGACTGGTAAGAGTAGAAAAATCATCAGTATGTTATTTTACTGTCATATTGTGGCTGTAACACAACCTGCAGTCTGTAGTGGTTTTCAGCATGTCATTCCTGAAACTTCTGACAATTCTTCCAGGACAATCAGGAAAGTTATTAACCAAAAAATAAAAATTATGTCATGAGCTGAACATCAATATAACATTGCCACAGAGAATTGTATTTAAAGTGAAGAAGACGCACAAATCAGATTTTCTGTTTGTTTTTTTACATATTTGACTGTTAAATGCAGATCCCCCCCCCCCCCCCCCCCACTCTCTCTGTCTCTCTCTCTCTCTGTGTCTTTGTCTGTGTGTGTGTGTCCGTGTATCATGGATGTGTTGGCAGATCAGTCCGCCTCCACACATTTGTGCTCCTTTCAGGAAACACTGACCTAAATCTGTTGACAGCAGCAGCATCACAGCGACAATAAAACATCCGTGTAAAGATGGTAATGCAGCAGGATGCTCTGCTTGTGTTGACAAACACTCGTCAAATATTATAATTTGAATAATCTGTAGATCATATTTAAACACAGCACACTGCACTATAAAACACTACATCACACTGTACTGTAATACACTACATCAAACTGCACTATAACGCACTACATCACATTGCACTGTAAAACACTACATCACACAGCACTGTAATGCACAACATCACACTGCACTATGATGCACTTCATCACACTGCACTGTAATAGTATACATGTATAGTATTTTTTACACCTTGTACCTTTTACCATTATCCTTCCAGTGAGTCGGTCTCAAATATTAAGGTAATGTGACTGTTTGAGGTTTGTTTGGTGACACCTGAAATTACTCGACATCCTTATGGATCTATATGCTTCATGTACTGTATGTTACAATCTGTTTATAATTTTCTCATCATGATTGTCCATACTGAGGCAAATTTGTAATTTGAGAAATTGGGCTTAATCAATAAAATTGACTTGACACTACATCACACTGTACTAAAATACACCACATCACACTATACTGTAACTTTAATACAATTTTTTACACTGCACAATTTTGAATATGATGGCAAGGTTTTGGATTTTTAAAAATGGATAGACAAATTTGTGATTGATTGAAGGACTCATCTTAATCAAACAAGTAGAAGTCAGGGTGACTGTCATCTGTGTTTGAATCGTTTTGTCTTCAGATATTAGGAAAGGAAGCTTGTTTCAAGTGTTCACGCTGTCACAGGCGTCTTTAATGAATCACTTCCTGTTGTGAACTTTGTAGATATGATTCTGGATCATTTTTGACTGGTTACTACATGTTTTGTATGAATGCTTTGTGATGGTAGACGGAAACTGGATGTTTCACATACTAAGTAAATGAGTGAAGCTGAACAACGCCATATATTTTATACAGTTATACACATAAATATCAGGACAACATGGAGGCTGTTTCCAGTGTTTTAGACAGGGTTTATCTTTTGTTTACTGGAAAAGTAGGTAAAAGATTTTTTACCTGTAAAACTGACCTGACAGTTTTGAATTTGATTTTATGAAAGGGTGTGAAAGGGGCTTTGATTGGTAAGGTTTGAAGCACTCTTAGGTTCCAGGAGGGACTGATTAATCTACAGCAACTCTTAGATCTAAAACTGAGTCCAAAACTCAGGACTTAAACACACACACACAACTAATACACACACAGTCTAATGAAAGAAGGCTGCCAGTCAAGGAGCTCAGCGGCTGAACGCCCACACGTGTTTATGTGTCTCTCCAACTGCTGCCAATAACATCACCACAGCTGCAACACACACACACACACACACACCCAGCTCCTCTTGTGATGTTTCTGTATTTAGTATTAGTATTTAGTACACAAACACATGCTTAGATGTTCAAATATCAAATAGAATACTCAGTGGAAATTAATCTGTTATCGTCTGACACCTGACAACCTTTTATAGTCTCTACATTGACATCTGATGGTCTTCCATCATCTCTATGTGGACACCTGTCAGTCTTTTATCATCTGTATTTGGACACCTGGTGGTCTTTTATCACTTTACGTCACATTCAATGCATATCTTAGAGAAAAAGAGGAGATAGTTTATCAACGTGGAGTCTGAGGCAATGGCCCTCGACCTTGGTCTCCTAGGTGATGGAGACATCCTCGTCTTATCGAGATAGCTGCACCATGACTGACCTTTCCTTGCAGACAGAGTTGAACTATTGCTCTAATAGAGACAGGTCATACTACTTTTAGGTGTACAACAGACCTGAATGTGACCTGGAGGAACCACCGTGTCATACTACCTTTAGCTTATAGAAGGAAAGTCTTTTATCATCTCTACATGGAAACCTGACAGTCTTTTATCATCTCTACATGGACACCTGGCGGTCTGTTATCATCTCTACGTGGACACCTGACAGTCTCTTATCATCTCTATGTGGACACCTAACAGTCTTTTATCATCTCCACGTGGACACCTGGTGGTCTGTTATCATCTCTATGTGGACACCTGGCGGTCAATTATCATCTCTACATTGACACTTGACCATGCTGCTGAAGTTGCAAACAAATTCATTTTTTGTTGATGGATAAAGTTAAAATCATAGAATAAAGAATTTGAAATTTTTCATTTTTGCTACATTCAAGCCCTTCCTCCAGTTATGTAATATTGCATTCAGGCTTAATTTCAAAAAGACCATCTTTTTTATAGCACAGGCTCTTTGTTGGAGACATCACAAGTGTCGCTTTTATTTGTCGTGCTGTTTGTGATTTTCAGTCCAAGTGTAGTGGAATTTCATTTCAAATGCAGACTGTTTCCATCTGCAACTGTGTGGTGAAAATCTGAGACAAATTAATCCTGACAAACTGTAAACTGAAGAGAAACTGATATTCTGCCAGAAATCATCTACAACACGAACACACACCCACATTCACTAAAATAAAAGCAAATAATCTGCGTTTGCTGGCTTCCAGAAGCCTCCAACTGCACCTAAATGTCTTCTCAAACAAATTAACAGAGAGGCTTAGGAGGGTTAATGTATGATTCAAATATATCTGTGAGTGCAAACCAACTGAGAAATTAAAGCATCTGACAGCGTGAGTTCAGTTCAGTTTCTGTTTTAATCATAAAAAATGTTTTAATGATGGAGACACATGAACAATGCTAAGCTAGACTGACAACGAGTCTAGTTCAGACCGGTCCAGTCCAGTTCTGCAGAATTTCTGTTATACAAGAACCAGCAGCGTGACAATGCCCTACACTTTAAGCATTTCTGGTCGCCAAGAACTGAAAAATGTTCAACTTTACTTAAAACGCTGTGCTCTTCACTGTCACTTTTTACCCAGGCGTCCAATCACAGTGGAGGAGGTGTGGAACAAATACCACAAAGACCAACCGTCACATCATACATGTACAAATGCTGAACAATGACAACAATGGAGGAGAAATGAATGTGCAGTATCCATATCTGTACCAGGTGACATCCCCAGATGGACATCCTCAATATCAATATGTAAAATAACGCTTGGAGGAACACTTAGTGCGCATGTGCCGACCGTGCATGCAGCCTGTTACAGTGGTAAAATTTCCCCCTGGGGATCAATAAAATATTTCTGATTCTGATTTCTGATTCTGATTCTGATTTTGTTCACCATGGGTTTATGTACTTGCAACACATACTTCCACAGATATTCCATATCAACCTAAGCGTTTCAACTGAAACAACGATGCACCTCCTAAGTGCTCTGAAGCGCTCCCTGGGCATTTTCAGAAGAGCACCTGCTGTTAGGGAAAAAAAACTTTGGTGGACACACCCCCAGTGTCTCTGCTATATATTTGGGGCAGGCTATGTAGCAATTCAGTGCTGGGTTCTCATGTGATCTCGCAAATCCAGCTGCCTCGCAAGATAACATGATTTGGACAGCAGGACGTTCTCATGTGATGTGAGAGGACAGTTGGCAGTAATGTACCTCTCAGCTAGTTTGCCAACCACCCAAAAGAAGAGAGTGACAAGAAAACATGGAAGAGGAGAGTGAAATTGTAAATACAGGGCATTAAGTATGGTATGGTTATTTTAAACCATTTCTTAATTGAATTTACAGAACAATTACTGTATTGTGATATACCGTAACTGATTTAAAATTATATATACAGTGATAGAAGATTTTGGTCATATCGCCCAGCCCTAGACAAAATAAAGTTTTACAGTCACTCACAATGACACACATTTCAACCAAACTGGCTTTTGGAAACATATTTTTTTGATTATTCCCAGTCTACAGTGCTGTTAGCGTCCCCTACAGGCGGCAGAGGTCATTACAGACACTGAACAAACTACATCCTGATCCTGTTTATCTGTTCTAAGAGCTTTACCAGTATGGAGTTAAAATGTAAAGTTTATATATACATAGACAGTGTTTTTCTTCAGCTAGGCTCCACCGTGGTCGTCCATATTTGGTCATCGATTCATTAGATTAAAAATATAAAGACAAAAACATGTCTGCTGTCTCAGATCTGAAGCAGCAGAAATTTCCCATCATGCCCCACTGGGTGATTTTAAATTGGCCAATCATCTTCATATTACACTTGACAGCAGCTTTTTGTGTATGTGTGTCTCAGCAGAAAAAACACACATTCATCGTCTCTGAGCAGCGAGCCACACAGCCAATCAGCTCCCAGTAATGAACACTGTTGTCATGGCAACATGGCAGACGAGAATGCAGTATCCCTAAAACACATCCAGCCTCCAAAAGTCACTGGTTTGATTCCAGCTGAGCTGCAGCAGAATAAAGGCAGCTGATTGGTCGCCTACAGGAAGTGCTGACTTTCGGAAGAAATTTACGTGTAAACAAGATTTTTCTGTGAAAAACTCCCAACAGAACCAGCTGAGTAGCTCTGCCTCCATCTACAGTTGACTGATCTGATTGGGCGAACTATAAACACTCTTCTGTCTCTATGGGTGCACTCAAAAACATGAACGACACAGCTGGTTTTAGCCAGGTGGACAAAGAACATTGCTTGTTGCTTATGATCTGAATGGGCGGATACATGCAGCAAGTAAACTAAATACCAGGTGTACCAACCAATCCAGAATAACAAACCAACATGTCACATGACTTGTTGAAGATCCAACATCACACCTGCTGCTTCACATGTGACCTGTATTTGAACTGATTTCCTCGTCCTCTCTGCTACGTAACAGCCTGTGTGATACATCACGGTCATTGTGTGAATAAAAATGTAACTGTAGCAGGTGGAAACATATAATTGATTACCTGAGAGTCGAGAGGGAGACAGCAGCAGGCGTGTCCTGGGGGCGTGCCCTCTTGGCCTCTGGATGACCTGATTGGTCAGGAGTAGGGGCTTCTCTCTTCTCTGGAACATGCTCACTTCCTCTGGTGAGATCCAGCTTTCAGCTAGCTGCAAACATTTTAGCATGTTTGCATTATGCTCATATGTGTGTGTGTGTGTGTGTGTGTGAATGTGTGCGTGTGTGTTTATGTGTATACCTTGGGGAGAGGATGAGGAGGATGAAGATGTGAAAAGCGATGAAATGGAGGGAGGAGAGGAACAACTTCAACAGCCGGACGTTCCCACTGAAACAACAAATACAGTTTGGTTGTTTTTAAATGTTTTGATCTGATAGTTTCTCTGTGTGTCACCTGTTCAGTACCAGAGAACCGTGTTGATTTTTCACCTGTAAAATATCCTCCTCTGTGTCAAATTCTTGTAATGTAAGGGATCTGTATTAAGATTGTGTTTTTTGTATTACGTAATAATTGCTATCAGCCGACATGTAGATATCACATTTTTTTAAACTCCCAAATATCAATATCACTATCGGCCTCAAAAATCCATTATCTTTCTGGCTATGCACACTACATGCAGTACACTCTTGTTTACAATAAACACATGCAGTATGTATACATATACAGTACTGTGTACTGACCACACACACACACACACACACACACACACAGTACACTCCCACATCATTGAAGGTGAAACCATTCAGACAGGTGAACGGGCAGGTGGACAGACACACAGACAGACAGAATGGTGGACAGACAGACAGACAGACAGACAGGTTGACAGTCGGACAGGTGGACAAACAGACAGACAGACAGTTCCCTCTCAGACAGTCTGTCCAATCACAGCTCACAGATGTCCCTGACCTGCCTACTCAGAATCTCACAGTCCCTTTAAAAGCTGCGAGGACTTGAAGACGAGGGTCTAATAAAGATACACTAAGCTGTTGAAGCTCATCGTCATATTTTAAAATGATTTTTTGATGAAATATTATAACAAGGTGAAGGAGCTTTCAGAAATCCATTATTTAGATGACACTAAAACACTTCATCTGTGGACAAAAAGATTTATCACATTCAAAGTCCACATGTGAAATACATAAATGTGTTAGCACAGGTTCAGATTTTCACACCTTTTAAAGCAAAAACTGATGAATTGAGAATAATCTGCAGTCAAGGTTTCAGGTCAGCTTGTGATTAAAGCAGTCGAGCTGTCTGAGGAGTTTAATGTCAACTGATTTCAGTTTGTCTTTGTTCAACACAAACAAACTTTTAAGAGTAAAATCTAACCAGAAAGTCTGCTGATAAGATGTTAAACTCTGTCACTGGAGTTTATGCATAAAGAATTCAAGATCTGCATGAGATAATTAACACGCCACCAATAATTAACAGACAATTATTCACTTTGCCCTCAGGGATCATTAAAGTTTCATCTTATCTCCAGACTGCAGAGGAGGCTAAACTCACTTAAAGACACTTAAGATAAGACTGAAGGAACAACTTGAGAACTGACACACTGTATTAAACCAGTTTAAGCCTAACTGGTAACTTTAAACTAGTCAGAGTTATTATTATCTTATTAGCGTAACTATTAGGTCGGACTTAGAATGCCAAGTTATGACCGCTGGTGCAACTGGGAAAGACACTCTAACCCCTAACCCTGACCCTGCATACAACTCAGGGTTGGCCTCTGGGCACATGGAAGAGTACAAGAGTGTCCTGCGATCTGTGGAGAGTGGTGAAGGAGGCTAAGAGGCGATACAGGGACAAAGTGGAGTCCTAGTTCCAGCAGTCGTGCGCCAGAGGCATGTGGTAAGGACAATAATGGACTACAAAGGGAAAAACTTCCTCATGGTTCAAGTGTGTGTGCTACCTATACCATATGCGTGTTACCTGTATCAGGTGCGTGTGTTCAGGTATCCACACAGCTGGGCGATAGAAGACCAGAGGGGGTGTGGCCTGGTATGTTGCTGCTGACCAGCTGGCCAACCACAGCCAGTGGGGGACAGGGTCACTGCTGATGGACAACCAGGGTGTTGTGGTGGTTACCATGCCAACTGGTTGACCTTTAAACCTTGAGACTGGCAGCATTATGATGACATCACCACCTAACAGACACATATACCAATCAGGACCAATAATCACAGGCAGATTGATTATAATTGATCAGATGTTACCTGCTGAATTTAGAAAAACACAATAGTGGCAAAAAGGTTTTTTTTCCCCATCTGCAGTTAGCTTCAGATCATATACCCAGCATGCACTGCACAGAAAAGCCGACAGACCAGGGGCTGGGTGGGTAGTAAAACAGTAGTAAAATGTCTGTGAAACATCTGTCTGAACTTATAATAGCTTTAAGCAGCAGAAAATATAAAGATGAAAGTAACATAAAGAAATGATGGAAGATCAAAGTCAGGGAAGTGCAGAGATAAAAACCCAGCAGATATTTGGAAATTAAAAATTAATTCTATTAAAAATACAGTTTTACACTGAACAGCTCTGACTCATCAGTCTAGGTCAGAAAATAAATCACAACTAACTATAACTGCTTAAAATACTGTAAGAAAACTCAGACCTGGTCTGATCTGATCATTTTTTACATTCAGCAAACCCAGACAAAGAAAGAATCTACTGTCTGTCTGAAATCAGCTGAAAGAATCATTTTTATTTTTCTGTTTCCTCTGTTTGGTCTCTGAAAGTAAGACATCACAACTACAGCAGAACAGTATTAATACTACATCAGTATCTCATCAATACTTTATTCTTACTTCATCAATACTGGATCAAAAGTTCAACACTACCACATAAATGCTGCATCGATATTTAACTAATGCAAAATCAATATATTATAAAAACTGCATCACTACCAACACTTCCTGCATTAATAATACATAAATACAATAAAAACACATCAATATTTCATCAATACTTAATATTTACCAGACTACTACTGAAGAAGAATAAGATATTAAACTGAAGTTTCAGGCTGACGAGGCCTTTGAGTGCGACTCTACTATCTCTACTGTCACATTGAGGAGTTCTGGTGTTGTTTTAATGTAATGTAATATATAAAATTGTATTTGTTTTCAAGAATCTATGGATTATTATTATTATGGTTTCAACAGGTGATTTTAATCTATTCATCAAAAAGGAAAAAATATTGATCTGTTTGATTATCTTTCTCCTCATGTCAATCACCTCTGACCAACCAGCTGGAATTAAAGGTTCCATATTATGCTCATTTCCAGCTCTAAATTTTCATTCTGGGACTTGACTAGAGCAGCTTTGCATGATTCACAGTTCATAAAAGTCCTTATTCATCTTATTCTGGCCCTTCATGCAGCCCCTTAGTGCACCCTCTGTCTGAAACAAGCCATTTGAGCTCCTGTCTCTTTAAGGCCCCCCTCCGTAAAAGCCCACTTTCTTCTGATTGGCCAGCTCCCTGCCGCCTACGGAGGTGCAGGGAGTAGCCTCTGAGCCCTAAGCACAGCCCAAACCGCTTCATACTGACAGCTACAGTAACTTAGTTTGGAAAATGAGGCACTGAAGTTGATAAACTTACTGTTTATTGGAGTAGAGCAAAGATTTTGGTGAAACTCGGTCATATTTTATGGAGAATATATTTTCTGTTTTCCCCCTGCCTCAGCTCAAGACAATTAATTTACAGAGTTTCCTGATGGACAGATACCTTTAATGTACCTGCTAACTGCTGCTAACTGTAGCTGCTGTTAGCTCAGTTAGCCGTGCAGCCGGACTGAGAGCTCAGGGCACCGGGGGAGTGTTGGCGTTAACACTGCTAGCACAGGAGCTTTTGACCATCGGGAGGAGGTTTGCAGGCTCTGGCCCAGGAGAGTCCGATAGTTAGAGTCAGCTAGCTGCACAGATAATTGAGCAAACTAGGTAACAGCAGCTACATTTAGCTGTAGTTAGCGATTACTTTGGCAACAAGTAAAGCCATCTGTCCATCTAACTAACCAACTTTCCTTCACAACTGAAAAAGCACCTTCTGTGAGACAAACTGAACAACCTCCAAAAACCTGAAGAGTCGTCCTGACCAGAGCAGCTGAATAACTCAGACAGACTGAGCAGGAGGATGGGTGAACTGTATGGATGAATAACAGATTAAGAAACAATATCTCTCTTATTGTCTTGTTTTATAAAAGGGAATTTTTCCTTGCCACTGTCGCCAAGTGGGCTCATGGTGGGAATTGTTGGGTGTCTGTTAATAAGATTATAAAGAGTACAGTTTATATGAAAAGTTCCCTGAGATAGGGAATATATATATATATATATATATATATGGCAACCAAGCTGTCATGCAAGGTGTTGGTCTCCATTGTGAGAAACTTAGGGTTCAGTGTCTTGCTCAAGGACACTTCAACATGCCAGATGAACAGATTTTTGCAATGGGGCTCAAAAATAATTTTCCTCCAGAAAAGTCATCTTATGGCTGAAGATATAACAAAGGTTACAGGTATTACCTGCTTCCATCTCATACCATGCAAGAGGAGTCCTAATTCAAAAAGTAATTACATTTCAAATGCATAACACAATTGAAGATAACCTCCAAAGTCTGGGAAACCTAGTGAGAAATGTGAAAATCTGCATTCAATTAGTCTCCTAAATTCAGACAAGATACTTTGTAAAGTATTTGCTAGGATGCTGAAGAAGCGGAATATTTAATTGCAAGCATAGTTGAGCGGACCAAAATTTATTCATTAAGGGCTGACAGGGGAGGGGGAAGTAGGGAAGTACTGAATATGACATAATGCCAGAAGGGGGCACCACACACAACATTGTTTTTGCTTGGTGCGGAAAAGGCCTTTGAAAGGGTTGAGTGGCCCTATAAGTCTTAATCCAACTTGGGTGTGATGAGAATTTCTGCGAGTGGGTAAGATTATTTTATAGTAGTCCTACTGCTACTGCCATGGCTACCCTTTATCTCCTTGTTTATTTATTTTAGCAATTTAGCAAGCAGTTCTGGTTGAGCACTTGGAGCACCGAATTGTCCTATATGCTGATGACATGATTTTTTTTCTTTTGGGAAACTGTATTGCCAAACCTGATGTAAAACCTATGGCAAAATTTCAGGTTATAAAAATATTTTAAATCCTCAACCATGCTATTATATGGAGCGGAGGAAAGCAATCAATTTCAATGTCAGACTGCTTCACATATTTAGGCATACAAATTATAGCTAATATAGACCAAATTATGATCCTACTGTAGAGTCAATCATTAATTAATTGGACCAATGGAGTTCTCTTGTAATTCTTCCTTACCTTTTGTTAAAAAAAGTGTTCTTTAGAATGTTGTGTTTTTTTTGTCAGTTCCTCAATGAGAACAGGGCTCCATCATTTGGTCTAAATACATCTTGGATTTTTGCAAGACCCTTGTTGGCCTATAGTCGGAAATCTCCATTCACGGCACAAAGCCATCATTACCCCAGATTGGACTAAAGCAAGAAAGAGGCCAACATTCACCCCAATATTTTTGCACACCATGGCAGACATAATCATATTTGAAACAATGGGATTGACTGTTTTCTAAGTTTCTTAATGCCTGCAGACAGGTAAGTAAACAAATTCTTCTTGATATGTGCTTACAAGCAAGACGTCTAATTGCCATTAACAGACTTTGAATGGGAAACAGCTGAGAGAAATCTCCTGCTGTCTTTCAATAGAAAAGATCCTCAAGGGCAAAAAGGACTTTTTCATAAAAGTGTGGGGACTGTTTATACATTATTTTGAAAATGGTGATTTGAATGATGTGAATGGAACCTTGAATGTGATGTTGTACCAACAGAGAAACACATGATGTTTGTAGATTTTTTAGATTTCTGTTTTTATTTTCTTGTGTGATTTAGTTTTTTGTTTGTTTGTTACTGCTCTTCCTTCTCCATTATCACCTGTTACATACAATTTACTTGTGTAGGCCATACTTTCCAGATAATATTGGACGGGTGAATGTGGGGAAGGACAGGGAGAGAAGATACATGACATAGTGCATTTGTGATTTATATTCATTATGTTTATATTGATATGCTTTAATACTGCTTTGTGCAATGATTATTGTCATCAATAAGTGAAGGCTTAATCATTAAAAATATTGTTTAAAAAATGTAGCTCATTTCAAAACTTCTGTCACCATTAAAACAGGTCAAACCTATTTCTCTCAAAAGACAGTTTGTCCTTTAAATCAGGCAAAATTAGAAAGTTCCTCTTCAGTCATTCTTTGATGGGACTGGTGGTTAGAGTTTGTAATGCCACATGTCTGTCTGATGTAAAACAGCACCTTTTACAATCATGATAAGTTCACTTAAAAATACAATAATGTACATAACATGCATGTAACATAAAATGCAACCAACCACTTACAGACAAATAGAAACAAAGTAAAACCACCAGAGTAATGATTTATAGAAATAACAAAAGAATATTGACAGAATTTTAAAAGCTTTTTAAAATGTGATTCAGCTGATGTGAGTTTGTGTCAAAAATCAGTGTTTTGAAACTGGACTTTTAACAACATTCCATTATTAGACTTGAGGGGTTTAAAGTGTTAAATTGTGTTTAAAGATCAGAATAATATAACGAGCTAATAATAATAAGAACAATAAATAAAATAAAAAATAAAAAATTTGAACTTAATTTTAAAAGGAGTCTAATACCTGATCGACATCTCCTCATCTGTAACTTTATAATAACAGTTTAATTTTTATTTAAATCAGGGCTTCATAAATAAAGTTTTAAGTCCTTGTTTGAATCCAGCTGCAGTCACCCCCCCCCCCCCTCCCCCCCAAAGCACCCCATTTCCTGCCAGCTCTCCTATGTCACTGTCAAATAAAGGCAGAACGCCCCCAAAAATACTGAACTCTGTGATTTCTGCAGATTTTAAAAAGAGTGACGTTTGCTCTCTTACATCAATAAATCATTCAATAATAATAATCATATTTAACAATAATCAATAAATATGTCACAACTGATCTATGGCTCTTTCTATTTCTATAGAACATAAATAAATAGAATAATTGAAATAAATTAGAAAACTTGTTTCATATATCTGTGTGTTTAATACAAATGAAGAAATACAAACATGCAGGATAAAATACTAAGTAATACTCATATAAGTACGCTGTCAGTATCACTGCTGCCACTGTTGCAGTGTCTGCGGCTCAGTGGAATATCACGGGTTATTAACGGGTTAATTCACAGGTTAAATCCCGGCATGTGTCACCTACCTACCAGCGGAGCTTCTCCAGCTTCTGTCCCGGTAAACTGCTCCTCAGACCGATGGGACTGCCGACTCCAGTCCGGTCACGTCCTGAACGTCGACTCGCTCCTCCAGCTGCAGCTCTCAGAGGTGTTCACTGAGGTCCGCAGATCATCCTCCCATCCGGTAAAGGTGAAAGTATCAACACACAGGGAGCAAGAGTGACGTTAAAATACCGACAGACAGACAGACAGACAGACAGACAGGAGGAGAGACTCCTCAGACTCGTGTCACAGCAGCGGCGGACGACGCGACGCCTGTAGGTAGAAAAATACCGCGTGCGCGTGCAGCGTTCCGGTCACGGAATCTCTCTCTCTCTCTCTCTCCGGTACAAACCGATTAAAGCTCCGGTAAATGGAGCTGCTCTCAGATCAAAGAGCCGCCTCCCCGTTCAATGTGTGTGTAGTGTAGCCTACATGTGGAAATTAATCCATTATCAAAAAGACAAAAATATATTATGAATGTGTTGGTTTTTTAGCTCTCATGTATTGGGCGTTTCATGTTATTATTATGATTTTTATTATTACTTGTAGTAGTAGCTGTAGCTGCCTAGTAGTAGAAATGATAATTTAAAAAAACGTTATTTGTAAAATACTTTTCGCGGAAAGATGCAGCCCAAAGTGCTTTTCCAAAAACAGTATTAAAAACAATGTTAGACCACAAATGTTATTATAATCTAATAAATCTCTCTGTAGTACTGTAGTATTACTACATCAAATACTTTCAGTACTGTGAGACTAAACACTCTCCATACAGGAAACAGCTCATCTACACACACTGTAGTGTGTGTGTGTGTGTGTGTGTGTTTTGATCACAGCCAAACATCCATTAGTGAGATAATGACAACTATATATTCTGTGTATGTATGTGTGCTAGTCCTGAGTCATCAATAAACACACACACACACAATTTCAGCCATATTGCCTCCTCTGTCTGTTGTCGTGATGAGAAATTTGTGCGTGTGTGTATTTCTAATGTGTGTGTTTGTTTTACCTGATATCAGTAATTGTTTCTGAGTCATGAAGCTCTGCTACACACACACACACACACACACACTGAGCTAATATTGACAAGACGGATTGTGTGTCAAGATTAACTGTTAACTCGTCGACCTTTCAGAAGACCAGATGAGACGATCCGTGATGATGTACTTTAAAATACAAACTTTAGCTCCACCCACAGGCTGTGATTGGATGGCAGAGCTGTGACGAGTGAAGAGGCTCTGCCTCTATTCTCTACAGGTTTCTGATGGGTGTGACTGATAAGAGATGGTTGATAGAGATTATTGATGAAAGATTATTGATCAGAATCAGAATCAGAATCAGAAACTGTTTATTGCCAAGTAACATACATTACAAGGAATTTGCTGTGGTCTGAAGGTGCTATTGTTTTGATAACAAATAAGTAGAATATAAAGCTAAAATAAGAATAAGAATAAAAAAAAAAAAAAAATGAGATAAGATAAATAACAACAGTGCAGTGACCAGAATAAAGTAAAGTGTCCAGATAAAGTGTCCAGTAGGGGGTGGGTGCGTTAATGTGACGCAGTGGGGACAGGGGTGATGTACGTTAATATAATGTATAGCTTGTGTTTGTGTTCTGGGGGGGGGGGGTCAGTGAGAGTTTGTCAGTTACAGAGTGAAGACAGCATGAAATAAATTGAAGCGAGTTATCTTCTTTTTTTTCCTCTGACTGTTGTAAACCCCTCAAGTCTAATAGAAATCCAGTTTAAAACCTGAACACTGATCATTACTTAAGGGTTAGGGTTAGGGTTAGATCTGTGATCTCCGTCACTCTGTGACTCAGACTCTGTGGTTTAAATGGAAATTATTAATAAAAAATTCAGATTCAGCAGAAAGATTTATCCAAGATGGCGCCGCGGATGGCTGCCTCGTCTGTTGGAGCGCATTGTTTTGCCTTGTTTTTTTTTTAACCCTGTTTTGGTTCACGCAGCTCTTTCACCAGAGAAGAGTTCATGAACATCAGGGGAACAACGCCAGTGGATTTATTTCCCGAATTTCTTACACCTTTAACTGTTTTATGGGACATTCTGGTAAAAGGTGCTCTCACCTTTGCAGCTCTACGTCGACGTAGAGGGAAACGTGCCGGTGCGCTCGTGCGTCTTCGCCGGCGAGGACAACGCACACCGCTACCCGGAATATTTCTCTCTAACGTGCGCTCACTGGGGAATAAGATGGACGAACTCCAGCTGCTGATAAGGAGAAACAAGGACTTTTATTCATCTGCTGTTTTGTGCTTCACGGAGACATGGCTGGGGGAAAGAACTCCCGACGCGGCGCTGCAGCTGGACGGAATCCAGCTTCTCCAAGCGGACCGCGACACACACCTCTCCGGCAAAACAAAGGGTGGAGGTATTTGTTTCTACATCAACAGCAGCTGGTGTAACGACGTGACAGTGACCCGACGGCATTGCTCTCCTTCCCTGGAAACCTTTTTCATAAACTGTAAACCTTACTACTCCCCCCGTGAGTTAGCTTCATTCATTCTGGTCGGTGTTTACATTCCACCGGAGGCTAACGTGCAGGACGCACAGCGCGCAATCGCCGACCAGATACTGGAAACGGAGCAGACCAACCCGGACTCCTTAGTTATTGTCCTCAGTGACTTTAACAAAAGTAACCTCAGACATGAACTCCCCAAATAAAAACAGTTTATTAAATGCCCCACCAGGGAGGGGAACACTCTGGATCACTGTTACACCACAGTCAGTAACGCTTTTCACGCCGTCACCCGCGCTGCACTGGGACACTCTGACCACGACACGGTCCACCTGATTCCTGCATACAGGCAGAAATTAAAACTTTCTAAACCTGTTGTGAGAACTTCGAAGAAGTGGACCAGTGAAGCTGCAGAGGACCTGAAGGCGTGCTTGGACTGTACTGACTGGGATGTTTTCAGGACTGCTACCAACAGTCTGGATGAGTACACAGAGGCTGTGACTTCATATATCAGCTTCTGTGAGGACTGCTGCGTACCAACTCGGACCAGGGTGAGTTACAACAACGACAAACCCTGGTTCACAGCAAGACTGCGACAGCTGAGGTTGGAAAAGGAAGAGGTGTTTAAGAGTGGCCACAGAGCAGAGTTTAAGGAAGCCAAGTACAAGTTTAGCAAGGCAGTGAGGGAAGCTAAACGACTGCACTCAGAGAGACTACAAGACACTAACCCTAACCCTAACCCTCAGGCAGATCACCAACTACAAGCCAAGAGCCCCCAACTCTGCTAACGACCGACGCCTCACCAACAGCCTCACCAACAGCCTCAACGACTTCTACTGTCACTTTGAAAGACAATGGGACAGTCCTGACACCATCCCCCACACCATCACCGACCAGCTCCTGCCCAACAGCCCCAACCCCCTCATCACACCTGGGGCTGAACTCTCACACCTCTTACCACCACAGCTGCCTCCCACAGTGCCCCCCCCTCCTCCAGCATCGACACCTCTGTCTGTCCTTGAAAGAGATGTGAACAGGCTCTTCAAGAGACAAAACCCCCAGAAAGCTGCTGGACCAGACTCCATCTCCCCATCCTGCCTGAAGCGCTGCGCCGATCAGCTGTCTCCGGTGTTCACGGACATCTTCAACACCTCACTGGAGACATGCCACGTGCCAGCCTGCTTCAAGGCCTCCACCATCATCCCCGTCCCCAAAAAACCAGGGCCCACAGGATTAAATGACTACAGACCCGTCGCCCTGACCTCTGTGGTCATGAAATCATTTGAACACCTGGTTTTGTCCCCCCTCAAATCCATCACCGACCCTCTGCTGGACCCCCTGCAGTTCGCCTACAGAGCCAACAGGTCTGTAGACGATGCCATCAACCTGGCTTTACACTTCATCCTCCAGCACCTGGACTCCGCAGGATCCTATGCCAGGATCCTGTTTGTGGGCTTCAGCTCTGCCTTCAACACGATCGTCCCGGCTCTTCTTCAGGGCAAGCTCTCCCAGCTGAACGTGCCTGACCCCACCTGCAGGTGGATTTCCTGTCTGACAGGAAGCAGCACGTGAAGCTGGGGAAACACGTCTCAGACTCGCGGACGATCAGCACCGGCTCCCCTCAAGGCTGCGTTCTTTCTCCTCTACTCTTCTCCCTCTACACCAACAGCTGCACCTCCAGTCACCAGTCTGTCAAGCTCCTGAAGTTCGTGGACGACACCACCCTCATCGGACTCATCTCTGGAGAGGATGAGTCTGCCTACAGGTGGAAGATTGACCACCTGGTGACCTGGTGGAACAGCAACAACCTGGAGCTTAACGCTTCAGAGACAGTGGAGATGGTTGTTGACTTTAGGAAGAGCGCAGCCCCACCCGCCCCCATCACCCTGTGTGACTCTCCAGTGGACACTGTGGAGTCCTTCCGTTTCCTGGGCTCCATCATCAGCCAGGACCTCCGATGGGAGCTGAACATCAGCTCCCTCATCAAGAAAGCCCAACAGAGGATGTACTTCCTGAGGCAGCTGAGGAAGTTTAACCTGCCACAAAAAATACTGGTTCACTTCTACACCGCCATCATAGAGTCCATCCTCACCTCCTCCATCACCGTCTGGTACGCTGCTGCCTCCACCAAGGCAGTCAACCTGACAAACTCTCACTGACCCCCCCCCCCCCCAGAACACAAACACAAGTTATACGTTATATTAACGTACATCACCCCTGTCCCCACTGTGTTACATTAACGCACCCACCCCCTACTGGACACTTTATCTGGACACTTTACTTTATTCTGGTCACTGCACTGTTTGTTATTTATCTTATTTTTATTTTTATTTTTATTCTTATTTTACCTTTTATATTCTACTTATTTGTAATCGAAACAATAGCACCTTCAGATCACGGCAAATTCCTTGTAATGTATGTTACTTGGCAATAAACAGTTTCTGATTCTGATTCTGATTCTGAGAAAGATGGTTTCAGTACATAAACTCTGAATTTACAAGACAAATGTCCACGTATTAAAACTCTGTTATACAGAAGCTTAATGACTGGCAGAGTTCAGAAGAAAAGTAAATTCCTTTCCCTGTTTGGCAGCCAAGTGGAGCTTTACTACTGATTCAATTAATTCAAATTACCAGCGTATATCAGAGAACATTTAACACATGTTTTATGTATAACCGCTAATCCCCGGTGGAGGTGGAAATGAGACTGCAAGGGTTCACACAAAAAATCCACTACAGCTAAAATCCTGAGTGTATTAAAATAAACTCAACATGAGATGAAGTGAAACAAACACAAGTTCAGTGAACAAATATTTATAGGAAGTAGGCCATAGGACTGTAGAGGAGGATAAATAAAGTTCTTGCAGAGGAAACTGAGAGACAGAGAAGAGGGCTGTGATTGGCTGATTGGTAGACCACCATCTGGTTTTGGTTACAGGCTTGGTTTTGATTACAGACTTTAACTTGTCTTGTGTTCAGGAGGAGCTGGCTCAGTTACTTTCATTCTAGCTGTGGGGTCAGTGCTCTTATTCAGAATTAGAATCAAGTTAATCAAGGAAATGGGGTAAAGTGGACCCCCCTACTCAGGAACAGTGGATTGAGATAGCAGAGAAAATCAACATAAAGGAACCAAAACAGTGATGACTGAACTGATTTAGTCGATGAAACTGTGAAAATGGATAGACTCACGAACAAACCCTTTTTTTCTTTTCTTTTTTGATACTATTTAGTTTTATGTTTGTTTGTCTATTTACATGTTCATCTGTTGGTTTTTTATGTTTATAAATGTTGAAATCATCAATAAAAACTAAAGTGAGGAAAAAAAAGGTTTTCACGCACAAGGAATTTGCCTTGGTATATTGGTGCATAACAATAAACATAGTAAGTAGAAAATAAGAAAGATAAAGCAAGTACTACAAATCAAGAAGCATAAATATAAAATAGATAATAAAATGTGAAAATATATTGTAAAATATATGATAAAAAATATGTTAATTGAATTCTTTAAACACTGAGTCTCAGTCTATTGAGTCCATTCAGGCCAGATCATTCTGTAAATGTCTCTGAACCCAAATGAGTGGACTCATACACATATCAGATAAAACAGAGAAGAAATCAGTATCAGGCAGTTAATCAGTGAGCAGGGATCAGGCAGGTGATGATGAAGGGTCAACGAGAGTCAGAAAAAGGAAGGCCGGTAAGAAGAACTAGGATTGGACCACTAAAGTTACTCAGCATATAGACAGGAACTTGGGGAAAAGGGGGTGGTACATATACTGAATAAATGACGAGGGAATGATGGGCAGGTGCACAGGTGGTTGTAAGAGTCAGGGGAAAGGAGGTGGCAGGGACGCACTGAGAACATCTACAGGACAGGTGGAGAATTACCGGTTCTGAGGAGGGGGCAGGGGTTTCAGAAGCTGTTTAACCATCTGACAGGCATTACGGTTGAAGCAGACTGATGCTAAGACTTCTCAGCATCAGTTAAAAGCTCTGATGTGTTTTGCAATGCATGTGGTTCCAATTCAGATTATTTTAATCAGATTACAGGTTAAATGTCATCTCCTGTATAGTTTACATCTTGTGTTAATGACTGAATTTGTTGAAGTTTTTTCAAATACAATGTTTTATAAAGACATCCAGACTGAAATCTGTATGAATCTTTTAGCCTTTTCTTTTTTCTCCTCTCTCTGGCAGTTTGTCATTGTTTTAAATGACTGCTGGTCACACACATATGCACACAGTCAGTGTTAGTGAGGGGTGAAATTGAGTTGTTTCAGTCTGGAGACTGAAAGTAAAGAATAACAGAGAGAGAGAGAGGCAAAGAGAGGCTGAGCTATTATAGTGAAGTGTTTTCTAACCTTCTATTTTCTTCTGTTATCGTCTCTCTCTCTCTGTCTCTCTCTTTGTTGTCATATTGTGATGATGAAAGCTGCTAAACACCCATTACACCCTCCCTCGCTTGTCTGTCTTGCTGTGACTGTTTAAAGTGTTTCCTAAAACACAATTATCCTCTCCTCTCCTCTCCTTTAGTGTCACCATGGAAACACAATATCTTCCAACAGGCTGTAGTATCAATGGTGGTTAACATGTTGATGTATCCAAAAAAACTCTTTCATTATTCTGAAACACGATCAGGACCAACTAAGACCAGGATGAATATGGTACTAGGACTGATGTATGACCAGAACACATGTAGGACTAGGATTAATGTCAGACCAGGACCAATGTGGGATCAGGACTGAGAAGTATTTCTGAGATAATTTATTTTGTACCCAAACTGAACAAACAGGGGAACAAACAGGGGTTCAACAGACAATACAGAGACAAAGAGACTTAATACTAGGGCTCCAACTCCAGAAACATGTGGGCTGGACTAAGAACCATCATAGACACAAAAGGGAAACCAGCCATGCAAGGCACCTGGACCTGATGGCATCCCTTGCTGAGCTCTCAAGGTGTGCGCAGATCAACAGGCAGATGTCTTCAAAGACATTTTCAGTCTCTCACTGCTCCAGTCTGTAGTTCCCACATGTTTCAAGAAGACCACCATTGTTCCTGTCCCCCAAAAGACCAAAACACTTTGCCCTAACAACTACAACCCGGTATCACTCACCTCTACCATCATGAATTGCTTTGAGTGGTTTGTCAAAACCTTCATCCCCTCCTCCCTCCCTGATTCATTAGAGTCACCTCACTCCAATTTGCATGCAGGCAAACAAATCTATGGCTGATGCCATCATCCTAGCCATACACTCTGCCCTCTCCCACCTGGACCAGAAGACGGTTAGTGCATGCTCAGCACTCCTGTACTCCATGTTCACGCATGACCATGTGGCCACCCTCAGCTCCAACACCATCATCAAGTTTGCTGACGACACGATTGCCATCGGCCTGATCACCGGCGACAGCGAGGCAGCCTACAAAGACGAGGTCAGAGCCCTGACATCTTGATGTCAAGACAAAAACCTCCATCTCAGCGTCAGCAAAACAAAGGAGCTGATTGTGCACCACAGGAAGCGACAGAGAGAAGGACATGCCCCCATTACCATCAATGGGACTACGGTGGAGAGAGTCAGCAGCTTCAGGTTCCTCGGAGATCAGTAATGACCTGACCTGGACTCACCACACCGACACCATCACAAAAACAGCAAGACAAAGACTCTTCTTCCTTCGCAGGCTGAGGAGGCTCAACGTGGATGTAAGGATAGCATATCACCAGGATAGAGTGGCTATTCATGGAGGATCTGTCCATGAAGGCCAACAGGATCATCAAAGACCACAACCACCCCAGCCACAAACTGTTCTGCCTGCTGCCATCTGGCAATGATTTGAGAATGTTCCAAAGGGCTTCTTGTGATGTCACAGAATGCTTGGCTTTCTGAGTCTTCAAATGCCCCTATCAATAGTTCAATGGGGTTGAGGTCAGGTGACTGTAGAGGAAAGTCCATGACAGTCATGACTCCTTGGTCTTCTTTGGTCTTCAAGTAGTTCTTGCAAAGCTTTGAGGAGTGTTTGGTGTCATTATCCTGCTGCAGTATGAATCCCTCTCCACATAGATGCAAACCAGAGGGTACAGCATGTCTCTGAAGAATAGAATGGTACTTCTCCTTGATCAGGGTGTAATTGATTTGTTGGAGGTGTCCAACTGTAGTAGGGAAAACCCTGCCAGACTTGAATATTCGCACCACCATGTTTCACAGTTGGTTTGATCCACTGTGGTATCTTTCTCTCTTCTGATTGTGTCCTTAAATACACCCTTCTGTTACTGGCAGAAATCTGTAACTTGGACTCATCAGTAAATAGGACTTTTCTTCATCCACAGTAAAATGCTGGTATTTCTTGCTTAGTGAGTAATGACCTGCTGGAAAGTTGAGACACAGCCATATTTATAACAGGTGAACACTGGCTGCAAGCAGAGTTCATTAGACGAGCTTTCAATGAGTAGATCAAATCTACCTGAATGTCATCTGAACGCATGCTTCGATGGAAGGACACAACTCAAAGAAATCTGACCTTAAGTTGGTCAATGCCCCAAATTTGTTTACATTTGATTGCTGACCTAAAAATAGTGCAGAATCAAAATATTTCATCTTCATTTTACGTCATAACTTTTTGTGTTTTTAAATATTTCTGAATCCTCAAACTTTGTGATTAATTCCAGATTTTCAATGTGGTGTCAGACTTTTGGACCACACTGTATATTATATTACATTCCTATATTTTAACATCTGCACTATTATATTCCTATATTTTAATTACTTTTTCATGTTGTAATTCTCTTTTACATGCGTGATTTTGTTTTTATACATATTGTTGCTTTGTTGGAGAGAATTTCATTGCCATTGACTGCTTCCTTGTAATTGTTGTGCATATGACAATAAAGAACTTGAACTTGAGGGACTAAAGATCAGACAGTTGCACTGCATCTTCATGTGTTTTGGTGAGTTAAAGAGAAACCAGAAAGACAAGTGAAACGACTCTCATATCAGAAGAACAAGAAGGACCAAACTGAGTCTGGACAGAGTTCAAAGAAGTGAAGAAAGATCTGTGTCACTGAAGAAACAGAGCTAATAACTAACTGAACCAACAAATTGATGAAAGGGAGACAGGTGCGAGAGTACAGATACAGATAGTCTTAGGCTGCATTCAGACCAAATCCGGCGTTGCGGCAAAAACGCTAGTCCTCCCATTAATTTTGAATGTGGGTAGTCAGTTTAGGCTGCGGCGGTGGTAATGAAAAGTTGAAATGGATTAAATATTTGGGGAAACACAACCCGACATCGAAGTCCCAGAGCTCCCACACCTCTGCACAGTAAGTGAGATAGGTGGTCTGAGAGTGAGCCAGGAGGTCTGAAAGTGAGAGAGACCTCAGCTGAGGGTTTTTTTATTTATTCAGGTAGATGTAATTCATGCTGCTGTCTGCTCTGATTCTGATGTTATTTGTTTGTTTGTGTGAAGTCCAAGAACAAACATGGTGTTTGTTGTTTTTTTGTTAGTCTCAGCAGATTCATGTTTCTCATCATCACGGTAAGAAAAGGTTGTGACTCTGTTCAAAAACAGTTTAATGTTCAATTATGTAAATAAATGTTTGTTTGAATCATAAACACTCACATCTTAACTCTGAATAACTCCTAAAACTCTGGTGCACTACCATAGTAAGTAGTGAGTGTACCGTAATAACCAGCGAGAGTACCTTAGTAACCAGTGAGAGTACCATAGTAACCAGTGAGTGTTTCATTGTAACCAGTGAGAGTACCATAGTAACCAGTGTGTGTACCATAGTAACCAGTGAGTGTTTCATAGTAAGCAGTGAGTGCACTGTGTGGAATAGCTTTGCAGTTGCTACAATAACAACAAATTATTATTATTACAATAGGAAACATCATAGCCACTTATGGCTAGTTTAACATTGGCTGTGTTCACATGTAAATAAACTAAACATTTACAGGACACTTGTGTACAATTATAATTAAGTGTAAGTGTAAATATAACTTACAAGAGAAGCTTTCCAAGGCACAAACAGAGGAAGATAAGATAAGGTAGCTGGAGCTGCAAGCTGACCAGGGGTAACGTAATAACTAAAGCATTTCCTGATTGGAATCTCTGACTGCGTTTCATTAGTCGTTCAACATGCCCTTGTTGACTTCCCCTCCGCACTTGCCCTTGGGGGAATCCCCACCGCCATCATGAGTGTCGTTACATTTGTCTGAAAAACTGAAGCGAACTTGGTGAGATTGACCTTTGGAGGGCTGAGAGAGCGAGTCAATAACTGTGGTCTCTCCAGAGGTGTATATCATCCACAATGCATTGCAGTCATGCATTTGGTTGAAGGAAATACATTAATCAACATTTTAGTATACACATCCATGTATATATGCTGGGGTTGGCTAATGAGCTAATTTACATTGTATGAAAATTAAAATTGCTTTTCAGTTTCAATTTTTCTAATGTATGTTGTAGGTCTGAAAAATGTCATATGACTAATTGCAGTTAATATTTACTTAGATTAATTCTTCAGATGCTCTCCAGCTTGTGAAAAAACGCTGTTTTGCAAGATGTCGTAAACCCTTAGGAATCATAGTTATGATAATCATGATACAGATCACAAACAGAAATTTCTCTATCAGAAACTGATGCAGCTAATTACCAAGTGCAACATATTACAGTTATCCCTTAAATACAGCCTATTAGGTATGACCTGGCTGTGTCATATGACTAAAAGAACCAATGAAAACAATAGCTGGAAGTAAACAAGAGAATAATGAATGATCCCAAATGACCACTAGGAGGAGAAAATAGTAAAAATAGATGCAAAGTTCTTACAAAACATGACAGCTCCTGTCATATCAGTCCAAATTTAGCATCACTGCACTGGTTACCAATTACGTTTAGAATACATTTAAAAAATTTAACAATCATAAATGGTCTGGCTCCAGATTATACTTTTTTTTTTAACCCATTACAGCCCAGCTAGGCCCTTAAGATCAGCTGATGAAAACCTTTTAGTTGTTCCACTGACCAGACTGAAAGCCAAGGGTTTTGCCCCTCAGCTTTGGAACAGCCTTTCCTGTAAGTGTGATATTGGCTGACTCCACTGCACCTTCTAAAAAGTCAATTTTACAAGATGGCCTTTATGGTGATTCATTTGAACTTTATTGTCATTACACCTTTTAATTGTTCTTCGTTTAGTATACACATATGTCATACATATATATGCGTATAGCCTATGGGTCTGATTTTTTAAATTTTCATTCTGTAAATCCTTTTAGCTGTAAAGAGATTTGTGAATAAAATTATTACTATCATTGCTGTTATCGTTGAGTTACATTTCCATGTGCTTCATGTCTTGCTTGTCTAGCCTCTGTTTGTTACACGTTTGTTCTGTGCCCCCCTAACCTGCTGTCACTCCCTGAGGCTCCCTGTGTGTGTGATTGTGTGAGTGGAGACAAGTGTGCTGGAGTCAGAGCAGAGCCACACCAGCTGTACCTCATGTCAATACTCAAGACCACAAATACTCAACACTGCCAGAATGTAGACTCAGGTAGTAGTTAGTCTTTGCTTCACTTTGAGCCTTCATATTGCAGTTATTGCTATCGTTGCTTCTCATTGTTACTGCTTCCCCTGTAGCTTGCAATAAATACGTTTTCTTCATGTCTGTGTCTGCATTTGGCTTAACGTGTTCTGCAGCCCTACGTAACACTGTTCCTGTGTTCTGTTTATCTGTTTATCCGTGTTCTGTACCTGGAACGTTTTTCCACCTGCCTGACCTGTCAATTTTGACCTTTTGCTTGTTATCAGACTTTCAATACCAGTCTGCTCCTTATTGGATGTCTTTGTCTGTGTTGGAGTAGGTCTGTGGTTTTGACCCTTGTCTCATCATCCTGTAAGCCTTTGTACTTCATTTTGTGTAATAAATGACTGAACTGCAGCAGAACCGCATCGGTTGTCAGCATTTGGGTCCTTCGTCTGTATTCCTGTTCCCCTACTAGCTCTAGCCAGACAGTTTGTTTATGTGATTTGGCTGCTTTCCCTTTAGGATCAGTAAGGTACAAATACAGTTATCTTCTCTCTCTCTGATTGTATAACAATAAATAATATCTTAAATATAAATTCCCACATAATGATGACAATGAATTTAAATTAGGTAAATGAAGTCATCATGAAAGTGACAGAGATTGTTCTTTGGCTCAGAATCTCAGTCATTAATAAGCTCAATGCTTCGTTAAGCTTCCAGACCGTCGTTAACCAATCAGCCGCAGAGCACAGAGTGCCCAGCTGATATTAGACTTCAGACTAAAACTTTCTCTGCTCTGAGCAAAAAACATATTAACAAGTAATTCAACCCTCAAGAATAATTTTCCATCAAACCAGAAAAAAATTAGGCACTGAGGTGAAATAATTATTCCCACGGCATTTTGTGTTGTTTCAGAAAAAAAACTTTTTTTATAAAAGCATGAAAATCAAACCGTGTTTGAGGAGATCATCATTGTATATGGGTTTCTTCACATTTTCACTGTTTTGTATAATACACGGTGGGAATATTGAATTTCGCTGTGTTGTGTGTTTGTTGCTTGCAATGTATTTTGTGCTGGATGTATGCTGAAAGTTTGAAGGGTTGGTAGCTGAACCCGATGCTTTGTAGGTTTTGCTGGCAGGAAACGACAAGAATACTTGTTTCCTTTATAAATTATATTTTGTCAGACTGAGACTCTGACTGGCACCCCAACCTAACTGACAGCAACCGTTACGTATATATATATATATATATAAAACAGGAAGGAAGTAACCAAAGGCTCTTTCATAATGAGAAACAACCACACTCACACACACACTCTGCTGTCTGACAATTATATCATGGTTTCAGGCAACACACACATGAATGCATTCATCAGTGTGATATAATGAACTGATCACAACACACACGTGCACACAAATGACAATGTCATTACAATGTGTGTTTCTGCACCTCAGGCAGCGACACACACACACACACACACACACACACACACACACTAAACTACATGCGTCAGACATCTTTGTGAAATATTCAAAGGTGAAGACTTAACCCACACACACACACACACACACACACTAAAGTACATGCGTCAGACATCTTTGTGAAATATTCAAAGGTGAAGATTATTTGATTGAGTTGGTTTTGGTTTGAGTCACTGTTCGATGAAGACAGTGAAGGATCTGTACTTGTTGGTGATTGGTTGGGGGCATTCAGAGTAAACTTTCCAGGTGTTACAGGCTCCAGGTGAAGCTCTGCACTTACAGGTGACCAGAAGCAGGTGGAGACATCATATGACACAGAGGTGCAACAGGTCTGTTTACAGACAAGTTGGTCTACAGACTGGTGAGTCTGCAGCAGGTACAGAAACTGCATTTTCTTCTCCACCTTCAGACTGCACAATAAAAATCATCAACTTCACAAAGACCTGATATCATTCACATTTCTTTTCTTCTTTTTCTGTCTTTGAAAACAATGGGAAGTTTAACTTTATTTGATTTGATGTTTTTGTCTCCAAGTCGTCCACGATCCATCCTCCAATCACATTTTCGTTACAAAATGTGGTGGGCGGGACTTTTTGATGTCACAGATCAAAAAACAGAAAGAGACGCAGCATCCCCATGGCAACTCCTTGTCGCCATGGTTACACCACATGCAGCACTACAAAAAACAAAAAGCTGAGTGAGAGCCCAGTGTGTGTGTGTGTGTCTCTTTCTTTGTGTGTGTATGTGTGTTTTATTTGTTTGTGTGTGTCTCAGTTGGATCTCTGCTGCCAATCAGTGTTGTTTTGTCTCAGAGGAGGAAGTGACATCAGTACTGTCTTATCACCAGAAAACAGAGACAGAGAGAGAAACTGTGAAGCTCTACGTGTTTTCATCAGTTTGGCAGCTTTATTGTAAACAAACAGACAGACAGACAGAGAGAGAGAGATGTGTTCCGTATTCTAATAGAGGGTCCTCGTCTGTCTGGCGTTCCACGCATGCACATGTCCCCAGTCACACTCCTTTCCAGTTGATGTCAGTAATGCACCATATGTTGTTTGCCGACTGCCATAAAAATGAAGAAGAACTGCGTTTGTTGTTTTTGGCTCAACAAGAAGAAAAAGGCAAGAAGAGTAACGTGTGACTGCTTAAGAAGAACAGGACCACGGGCGGGAGGACAGTTCACTGGTGCAAGAGAGGAGAAACATCACCAGTTATTGTAGAGCATATGCACTCGGCGAGCTTGCTATGCATACAGTCGCGCGGTCACAAAGTTTGGGCTGCATGCAGACGTCCACATTGGTGATGAAGACAAAACTGTGATGAAACAAAAATACTTAATTTTATTTATTCAGGTCAAAATCACAGGTTTTCTCTCAGAAGCGTTTAAAATCTGGTGACACTGATCAAGAGCACATTGAAGTCTGTGATGGTTGATAGTTACCTCACTGATGTACTATGAGTCTTCCACCTGACCTGACAGCAGTTCATCAGTCCAAGGCCTAGTATCACTCCAACCCTAACCCATTAGGAGTGATATTTACTGCTGACTGACATTTAATAGTGATGAGATTAGGGTACTGCAGATTTAAATGTGGCGTACTGCAGGTTTAATGCTCTGGATTAATTAATCAAAACTAACTTTGGTTTGAGTTTACTTTATAAAACACATCAGTTCAGCTGCAGATGTTAGTGGCACATTAACCATCAGACTACCTTAACCACTTTACTGTTGTTGATTTTGAAGTTTTTCTTACATTGTTTTACATTTTTTATGTGTTTATTATTGTTTTTTCACAAAGTACATCAGTGAATTGTGTTGTTTTTGACTGGTGAAGATGATTCCTACCTCCATGTTTCCTTCATCTGTCCATCACAGCGATGAACTGCATGAATTGTTATTCTTGATGGAGAGACACGCTGAAACCTGACTGTTGTAAATATATCAGTGTGTGTGTGTGTAATGCGATGTGATTGGCTGACAGCTCCAGTGTTTCTGCTCCAGTTGAGTTGATGGACAGGTCTGTTTTACTCTGAGTTAACATTTCAGTCATTGAGATATAAAAACAAGTTATATACAGGGTTAGGACTAGGGAATAGGGGTAAAAACCACGATGACATATTTGAGGATGACATATTCTTGAATAAGGGAATAGGGGTAAAAACCACGATCAGCTATTTGAGGATCAGCTATTCTTGAATAACTTGGGTTAGGGGTTAGGGTTAGGGTTAGGGGAATAGGGGTAAAAACCACGATGATATATTTGAGGATGATATATTCCTGAATAACTTGTGATAGGAAGGTCGTAGACACTTGAAACCAAGATACGTCCCCCCTATATCGACTACGGCCGTTCCAACGGTAGCACCCCCGAGTCTGTACTCGCTTCCGTTGCGGAGATACGTCACTTCCTTTGGTAGCAAAAGTTTGTATCTCAGCTTGGGAAGGTCGTAGAGAGGATTAGGAGGTTTTACCGAAATTGCACCCCGGTGCAGTTCGTTTTTCTTTAATAACTTTTGAACGCAAGGTCGTAGAGACTTGAATCCAACACTTTTGAATAAACACTCTGGGTCAAGCTTTCCAACGGTAGCACCCCCGAGTCTGTACTCGCTTCCGTTGCGGAGATACGTCACTTCCTTTGGTCATGATTTTGTGTATCTCAGCTTGGGAAGGTCGTAGAGAGCTGGGGACACTTCCTACGTGTTCAGCGTGGTGTAATTAGTGTATACGGAAGGTGGTTTGGAGAGTGTACGAGGTTCGGTTCGGGAGATATTGGCCAAAGTGTGTTTTGTGATTGATTGTGATTGGCCGAGTGGTTTTTGTTGAATAACTTTTGAAGGGAAGGTGCTAGAGACTTGCAACCCTCATTCGTCTAGCATATATGGACTATTGCCGTTCCAACGGTAGCAGCCACGAGTCTGTAGGACGTTCCTGTCCGGAGATACAAGTGTGTGCTATTCTCCATAGAGAATGAATGGAGTGAAAGTCAAGCGAAAATTGTCTAAGTGTGGAGGGAGGTGAAAAATGCCTAACTAAATGGTGTTCCCAGAAAGTGGTTAGGAGCACGTTTCAGGCAATTTGGAGTGGATTTGATTTGACTGTACTTTTGAGCATTTTGGTGGATTGGTAGGTGACGACGCACTAGCCTGGCCCCTTTCCCTGACCTTAGGGTTAGGGTTAGGGTTAGGGTTAGGGTTAGGGTTAGGGGTTAGGGTTAGGGTTAGGGTTAGGGTTAGGGGTTAGGGTTAGGGTTAGGAATAGGGGTAAAAACCACGATGACTGATTTGAGGATGACTTATTCTTGAATAACTTGTGATAGGAAGGTCGTAGACACTTGAAACCAAGATAGGGTTAGGGTTAGGGTTAGGAATAGGGGTAAAAACCACGATTAGAATTTTGAGGATTATAATAATTGAATAACTTGTGATAGGAAGGTCGTAGACACTTGAAACCAAGATACGTCCCCCCTATATCGACTACGGCCGTTCCAACGGTAGCACCCCCGAGTCTGTACGACCTTCCGGTGCGGAGCTACGTCATTTTTTGGCCGGAAATTGTGTGTATCTCGGGAACGGTAGGTCGTAGAGAGCTGGGGACACTTCCTACGTGTTCAGCGTGGTGGAATTATAGCAGACGAATGCTGGTTCTGAGACTGTACGAGGTTCGGTTCGGGAGATATTCGCCAAAGTGTGTTTTGTCATTCATTGTGAATGTGGGAGTGTTTAAGTGTCCATAACTTTTGAAGGGAAGGTGCTAGAGACTTGCAACCCTCATTCGTCTAGCATATATGGACTATTGCCGTTCCAACGGTAGCAGCCACGAGTCTGTAGGACGTTCCTGTCCGGAGATACAAGTGTGTGCTATTCTCCATAGAGAATGAATGGAGTGAAATTCAAGCGAAAAATGCCTAAGTGTGGAGGGAGGTGAAAAATGCCTAACTAAACGGTGTTCCCAGAAAGTGGTTAGGAGCACGTTTCAGGCAATTTGGAGTGGATTTGATTTGACTGTACTTTTGAGCATTTTGGTGGATTGGTAGGTGACGACGCACTAGCCTGGCCCCTTTCCCTGACCTTAACCAGTGTGAGATGTGTTGCCTAAGCCCAACCTTGAGCTTGCCTCCCCCTGTGTTGGTTAGGGTAAGGATAGAGGAGAGGTGAGGGTTAGTGTTTGGGTTGGTGTTTGGGTTGGTGGTTGGTTGTTGGTTGTTGGTTGGGTTAGGGTTAGGGTTAGGGTTAGGGGTTAGGGTTAGGGTTAGGGTTAGGGTTAGGGTTAGGGTTAGGATTAGGGGGTTTTACCCAAAGTGAGCCTGGGCTCACTTAGGGTTAGGGTTAGGGTTAGGGTTAGGGTTAGGGTTAGGAATAGGGGTAAAAACCACGATTAGAATTTTGAGGATTATAATAATTGAATAACTTGTGATAGGAAGGTCGTAGACACTTGAAACCAAGATACGTCCCCCCTATATCGACTACGGCCGTTCCAACGGTAGCACCCCCGAGTCTGTACGACCTTCCGGTGCGGAGCTACGTCATTTTTTGGCCGGAAATTGTGTGTATCTCGGGAACGGTAGGTCGTAGAGAGCTGGGGACACTTCCTACGTGTTCAGCGTGGTGGAATTATAGCAGACGAATGCTGGTTCTGAGACTGTACGAGGTTCGGTTCGGGAGATATTCGCCAAAGTGTGTTTTGTCATTCATTGTGAATGTGGGAGTGTTTAAGTGTCCATAACTTTTGAAGGGAAGGTGCTAGAGACTTGCAACCCTCATTCGTCTAGCATATATGGACTATTGCCGTTCCAACGGTAGCAGCCACGAGTCTGTAGGACGTTCCTGTCCGGAGATACAAGTGTGTGCTATTCTCCATAGAGAATGAATGGAGTGAAATTCAAGCGAAAAATGCCTAAGTGTGGAGGGAGGTGAAAAATGCCTAACTAAACGGTGTTCCCAGAAAGTGGTTAGGAGCACGTTTCAGGCAATTTGGAGTGGATTTGATTTGACTGTACTTTTGAGCATTTTGGTGGATTGGTAGGTGACGACGCACTAGCCTGGCCCCTTTCCCTGACCTTAACCAGTGTGAGATGTGTTGCCTAAGCCCAACCTTGAGCTTGCCTCCCCCTGTGTTGGTTAGGGTAAGGATAGAGGAGAGGTGAGGGTTAGTGTTTGGGTTGGTGTTTGGGTTGGTGGTTGGTTGTTGGTTGTTGGTTGGGTTAGGGTTAGGGTTAGGGTTAGGGGTTAGGGGTTAGGGTTAGGGTTAGGGTTAGGGTTAGGGTTAGGGTTAGGATTAGGGGGTTTTACCCAAAGTGAGCCTGGGCTCACTTAGGGTTAGGGTTAGGGTTAGGGTTAGGGTTAGGGTTAGGAATAGGGGTAAAAACCACGATTAGAATTTTGAGGATTATAATAATTGAATAACTTGTGATAGGAAGGTCGTAGACACTTGAAACCAAGATACGTCCCCCCTATATCGACTACGGCCGTTCCAACGGTAGCACCCCCGAGTCTGTACGACCTTCCGGTGCGGAGCTACGTCATTTTTTGGCCGGAAATTGTGTGTATCTCGGGAACGGTAGGTCGTAGAGAGCTGGGGACACTTCCTACGTGTTCAGCGTGGTGGAATTATAGCAGACGAATGCTGGTTCTGAGACTGTACGAGGTTCGGTTCGGGAGATATTCGCCAAAGTGTGTTTTGTCATTCATTGTGAATGTGGGAGTGTTTAAGTGTCCATAACTTTTGAAGGGAAGGTGCTAGAGACTTGCAACCCTCATTCGTCTAGCATATATGGACTATTGCCGTTCCAACGGTAGCAGCCACGAGTCTGTAGGACGTTCCTGTCCGGAGATACAAGTGTGTGCTATTCTCCATAGAGAATGAATGGAGTGAAAGTCAAGCGAAAATTGTCTAAGTGTGGAGGGAGGTGAAAAATGCCTAACTAAATGGTGTTCCCAGAAAGTGGTTAGGAGCACGTTTCAGGCAATTTGGAGTGGATTTGATTTGACTGTACTTTTGAGCATTTTGGTGGATTGGTAGGTGACGACGCACTAGCCTGGCCCCTTTCCCTGACCTTAGGGTTAGGGTTAGGGTTAGGGTTAGGGTTAGGGTTAGGGGTTAGGGTTAGGGTTAGGGTTAGGGTTAGGGGTTAGGGTTAGGGTTAGGAATA